>NC_135437.1:3017270-3119770 GCF_051991255.1 Vanacampus margaritifer
AACCTTCATTCTTATGGGTTGGGTATAGGCGCCTCCACAACCCACGCAGGTCGAGCAGTCTACATACGAGTTCCGGACCAACTCGATAACGTGCTTGTCCACGCCCCGATGCCCCAAAGCACACAGGATATGCTCATGGGACACTGAGTCAAAAGCCTTCGCGAAATCCACAAACACAACTGCCAGCGGTACTGCTTCGACCCTCGAGCGCCTGATTAATCGGTCCAGGATTAGCAGGTTCTCCCCACATCCGCTCGAGGCCTCCACAAACCCACGCTGCCTAGGGTCAATCGGACCGCGATAGCCTCATCGCCCTAATGCGACTAAAAAGCCCCGCCACTACCGACCCAATAGTCACCGGTCTCCACCCTTAGACCGTATCTAGTTCCACTGGGTCAGATGTTTTTGGTAGCAGCCGCGTCCTGCACTTCTTGAAAGCCCTGGGGATGACTCCACGCACCAACCACGTCGTAAACAGCCTCGCCAGTTGCCGACCTGACGGGTCCCAGCTCGTCAGAGCCTGTCTGCTGATCCTGTCTGGTCCCGCGGTAGCTTTTTTCTTCATTTTGGTCAGGTTGGCCATGACTTCAGCCGCCAAGATGGGCCTGTAGAACACCTCATTGTCCGCACCTTCTCCTGAACGAAATCGGCCCAGACCGTGGAATGTCCTTGCTGTCTCCCATCGTGAACGAAACGCTTCATCCACCGATTCTAACAGCAATGTACATTCAGGGTTTACTGTTCCGTCCAGCACACGAGCAGCAAGCCCAGGCAGGTCCTTAGCGTACATACGCTGGTGTTCGTGGTACTGCCTTTTCTTGAGGGCGAGACGCCTCACCCATGCTTTTTTTCTGAGCTGGTATTCGAACAGGTGTTATACGCCCTTTTGGGTGCTCCACAGATCCCCCCAGCGACTTGATCAAGTCCAATGCCAAGGTCTCAATCAGTTCAGGCTTCTGATCAACATCCCTAACCAAAGCAGCTATGGCCTTGAGCTCCTCGCCAGCTTTACCTTCACCCCCTTTTTCGATCTCCTCGCGGATTCTGGTCGCCACCAGTTCGGGGGGCTTTTTTGGTGGGGCCGCACCGGCCGACAGTTCTGTATCAGTCTCCCGATCCAGTTGTCGCCCCTCTCATCCCTCACCTGGTCAGTTGCCTTCTCAGGAATAAATTTGTCCTCGATCTTCCTTTTCCCCTTCCTCGTCTTTTTGCTCCTTTCCCCGACAATCCTGAGCCACTCCCCTGGATGGGCGTGCCGCTTATGCTGGGAGACACCAACAGCCTTTTGGAATTGGCGATCACAGATATCGCATGAAAATCCATGGGTGGCACTCTTCTCACCCGCCACACCCCCACATTTAGGGACATGGCACGCAATGGAGTGCCTGCTGGTGTTGACCTTCCTACACTTACGGCACATGTACGTGACAGAAGCATGACGATGCCGCAAGGCGAGATGCCTCTCAAGCTCCCCCACACCTCCAACACGCACCCCACACAACGGACAACCCTCGGACGTCAGAGGCAAGAGCACCGCCACTTTCTTAGGGGAAAACATTTTTCTGCCTGAGTTCGGGGACTCTGTTCTTATTGGGGCTCGATGACCCAGTTGTGTCATCAGATGTTATTCCTCTTCCTTCAACTTGACCAGGCTGTGTAAACTTCACGACCTCTTTAGACTCTGCTCTCACTGTCGAGTCCTCCAAGGTTTCCAATTCAATCTCCACTGAGGGTCGCCCAGGGTCATGGCCAACCGCGGTCCACCCGCTCTCTCGGCGCGGTTGGTGCGTCCCCTGGGCCTGTGTGTTTGTTAACACGGTCTTTCCGTCCAAAGAGTTTTCGCCACTGGTACCGGTTGTTACGCTAGCCAGTTCCTGTGAGACCCCTTCGCCATCGGCCCGCTGGGGAGTCTCCGGCCCGCGGGGTTGGTTGATCTGGTTGGACGCCACGTGTCCAACTCCAAACACGTACGTGGGAGGTTGCCCGACAGGCAACAGCTCCTCTCCGAGCTGTGCCCCGGCCGGTTTTGATGTACCAGAACGGCTATCCTGGTCGTTACTTTCGAAATGAGACATGTCATAGAGCTAGTTGACCACTTTATTTCGGAAGGAAGTGGTCCATGCTTCCTCCCTAGGACCAGTTTTTCAGAGGGAGGTGATCCATATCTCATAGGATCATTTGATTTCGGAAGTGACCGATCCAGTTCCCTTCCTAGGGGGTACCCCTCTTTTCGGGATGGCGGTGGCCCGTCCCAACACCCCTAGGCGCAACTTTTTGCCAGAAAATGAGGTTCATCATTTGTTGCCCGGCGGGTACCACGAGGAGGTAGCTACCCCAAGGGAGCCTTGGTGTATTCGCCGTTTATCCAGGTTTATGAATATCTTCACTTTGACATCCAACACCTTGGACGAACTCAAGTCATACGTTGTTATTCAGCTCTAAGGGCAGAGGCAACCATGCCCCAGGCAGCTAGGAATCACTTATAGTCCATGTAATTTCTATGGGCAGAAGCAACATGCCCCAGGCAACTAGGAATCTCATATAGTTGGAGTGACTTCATATAGTCCGCTATCCGATATATCCGGCCTCTGTTCTTAAGAGAGTCATAGTTACTCCCGCCGTTTACCCGCGCTTCATTGAATTTCTTCACTTTGACATTCAGAGCACTGGGCAGAAATCACATCGCGTCAACACCCGCCTCGGGCCATCGCGATGCTTTGTTTTAATTAAACAGTCGGATTCCCCTGGTCCGCACCAGTTCTAAGCCAGCTGCTAGGCGCCGGCCGAGGCACACCTCCGACCAGGCCCAACCTGGAGGAAGGGTAGGAAGCCACGACGGGCGCCGCAGCTGGGGTGATCCGCGGGAAGGGCCCGGTGCGCGTCCAGAGTCGCCGCCGCGGCCCACCGGCCCGGCACCCTCGCACTTGCCGGAGGAAGGGCTCGCCCGGGAGGGCGGCGGGCACGGGCAGCGGGCACGGGCGGCGGGCACGGGCGGCCCTCCCCCCTGGAGGGTTGAGGAAACCGCCCGCGCCGCACCGCCCCGAAGCCCCGGGTCCGCGCCTACCCCCGTCGACGTTGCGCCCACGTCTGCCGCGTTCCGGCGGCGGGGAGGGGTGGGCGGCGGGGGGGCCGACCGACCCAGCCCTTAGAGCCAATCCTTGTCCCGAAGTTACGGATCTGAGTTGCCGACTTCCCTTACCCTCCTTGTTCTAACATGCCAGAATCTGTTCAGAGATTCAGGGCCCCCAGAACCAGGCTGAACCGGTACAACTCATTCCTGCCGACATCCATCAAACTGCTTAACAACCGACATTAACTCAGTGCAATAAGATATATGGTGCAATGTTGTGTGTGTAGAATATTGGAATATATGCAGCCGTGCTGTACATACTCATGTGTATATATATAGTATATATAGGAGTGTGTGTATATGGGTGTGTGCAGTCCTCATGTATGTACTTCTCTACACATGTATACTTCTGTGACTTCTGGGAAGTCTTCTACTTATTGCTGCACTTCTTATTTAATTTTAATTTATCTCTTCTGTTGTTTCTTTTCGTTACTGTAAACTGCAGCTGGACGGTCCAGGAAAAAGTTCCCCACGGGGAAAATAAAAGTATATCGTATCGTGTCGTAAAACAACAACAGTTTTGGTTGTCCTAAAAGTCAGGATGCGCCTGCCTTTTTTTCTATTTCGTTTCAAGTATCAGATACTGGACCCTCATGGGGCCCTGAGCATTTGACCGTTTAGGGTTTACAATTTTTGAAAGCATATAATTTCCTTCTGGCCTTCTGACATTAGAGCAGTGTTGCAAAATTGCTGCATGATTTGAAGTTTTTCAGTCCCCCATTGCAGTCTTGCTCTTGCGGCATAACTCTATGGCTGTCACCTTGCTCCAATGTGTAGTACAATTTTCTACAAAAATTCGAGGCTGCAAGCAGAAGATTATGATGCTCAACAACCTGAAGTCCGTACGTGTAAAGCTTTGTTCAAAGCATCCGCTGAATTGAGATTTTGTTGGTGTGTAGTTCCAGTGCCGAGTTCTGGATAGACCTCACCTGGCGTTATGTGAACGCCTGCTAAGAGTTCAGTGTTTTCATCAGTGGTGGTAGTAGTAGACTGTTGCGTAAATTGTCAAGCATAGCTTCTGTTTAAAGAAACTTGGTAAAGATAGTGTACATTTTTAGGGATGTAATGATACATCGAAAATGTTATATCGATTTACACTGCTTAAAATATGCATCTATGTAAAAAATAAAAGTATTGATTCACAACCCCATGATAATTTTTATGACTTACACAGTTTTTCGTCGTCTTTAATCAGATTTTTTTTGGGGGGGACGGACACGTTTTGTCGATATTTGGTATTGTTCTTAGTAGCAGCGTCTTTGTAGACGCTAGTAAAAACTTGGTTAGGTCTTTGTAAGTAATCAACTGAATATTTCAAGTTTTGTAAGTGACTCCTCATTTACCTAATGACGCAATTTATCGTCTGTGTGTTTATGGCCTGTGGCAGCTGTATCAGATGAATTACACTTGTGGTGAAATATATGTCGCTGATGTAGTCTCTTATTAGTCCAGTAACTAATTACTAACTTGGACTAATTGTTACATTTGTTGAACAGTTATCTTATGTGAAGGAACAAAACAAAAGAATCAGCACAAATCCTCAACAAAGCTTCTGGAGCTTTATTCTTCATACTATCTGTCTCGCCGCACAAAGCTGGCAACGTGTTGTGAGGGCAGAATATTAACCTTAACAACAAAACACTTATAACAACCTAACATAGACGAATGGACGCTGCAATTAATTCTGTTCTCGCAGAATTATTGATCATTTTCTTGTTGAATGTTTAGCAAGAGGTGCTTCATGTATTTTTTAAAATATGTTCTATGTGGCTCCACTAAGTGAATCACAGCATTCTGTTTAATATTTTGCTTATAGAATTTATGTGAAAATGTGTGCTGGTGTGATGGACTGAGGAAGTTGGTAGTACTAACACCAAGTGAAATTGGATGACTTTCCAGTGGTTGGGAATCACTGGTACAGGAAATGGATGTACTATATGTGCAGGTGTACCTAATAGTGGTGCAACGAATCACAAAAGTCACGGTTCGGATCGGATCACGGATTTGAGCCACTAATTGGATCGTTTTTTGGATCAGCAAAAGAAAGAAAAAAGAAAAGCTAGTGCTTTGTCTTCATTTATTTTGTAAAATGCTTTTCCCCATTAAAAAAAATCTATTCAAAATGTCTAATACAGTATAGCCGTTTAAGATTTAGTGTCTTCATTTATTTTGTAAAACACTTTTCCCCATTAAATTGAGTAAAAAAAATCAATTCAAAATGTCTAATATAGCTTTTTAGGATTTAGGAACACAACTTTTATTGAAATATGAGGCAGAATTCTCATTTTATACATGGTCCATGTTTAAAATAACAAGGTACTGAGGGCTTAAACTTGTGTTCCTACAATCTAAATGGCTACGTTTGCCATTTTGAGTAAAATGTTTTTCTTTTTTAATGGGCAAAAGTGTTTTTATAAAATAAATGAAGACAAAGTTTTATTTATGTTTTTATTTTATTTTTAAAAGACCTGAAAGTGTAATTTAAGGCCCATTCCCTTCCTTTATACATGAAGAGTGAATTACAAAGTAGCCTTAGTCCAAAATATTGAAAAATAATTCAAGTAAGCCAGTTACCAGCTGTCAAATTAATTTACAGCTACCAGCCAGACGCCTGTAGGTATTGCTAAAAGCTAGCTGAATGCTAGCAAGTAGCCACTTACGTCGGAGACTTCTGCCATATACAATGACGGCGTAATTAATTAGCGGTTTCTTAGCGTCCTAAATTAGCGATTGAATATGAGTTCAGCATAGCGTTGTGTTGACTGGTCGCAACTTTAATGTCAATCAAAACTATGAACGTCTAAAAGGGAAGTCAAGCTACCATCATGCCACGACGTGGGCCACTTTCAAAGTAAATGTCTACTAAGGCTGTTTGCATTGCCATCAATGTAAACAAACATTATTTTGAAGTTAGCTTGAAACGGTGTGTTACGTTGAGTATGTTTCACCTTCCTTGACATGTCTAAAGGGTGTCCACTGTGAATGCTCACTTTGTTGTTTTTCCCCCCTACCAACCAATCCGCGGATCGTAGGCGATCCGAACCGTGGGGCCTGATCCTAACCGACCACGGATCAGCGCTGATCCGTTGCACCACAAGCACCGAATGATGTGACTGGCAAGTGTACGTGCAATCACAATGTATTCAAAATTTAAATTTACATGAAAGGACTCTTCATTCTTTGCAGATCGACATCACATTTAGCATCGGCGGATGCGTTGGTTCCTGTTGGAAGCAGGATTTCTGCATATGCCGCCTGTCAGTGAAAGTGGAGAGACTTCTTCCATCATGAACATTGTGCCTTTTACCTCCTGTTGAGCAACCACTGACACAAGCACAAATCAGTGTGATCATTTGCACACATCTGAGGCTACCAACCCTACTTTTGCTGCTAGATTTGAGTCTTCTGGTCAAAATATGTATGGTAGCGCCCGCTCGGTTGGCAGAGGGGATGCCAACCATAGTGGAGGCAGAGATGCAGGTGGGGGTAGTAATCAGGGATCGGGTCGCTCCCCTCGTCTCCCTCGCTCCCCCCGCATGGGCCACCGTCGCACTAACAGCACCGGGGGCAGCGGAGGAGGTCCCGGAGGTGCGGGGGGCAAGACGCTGTCTATGGAGAACATCCAGTCCCTCAATGCAGCATATGCCACCTCGGGACCCATGTACCTGAGTGACAATGAGGTGGCCGTGGGGGAGCACCTCCCCAAAAGTGCAGGCGGAGTCCTGACCACCATGGGTCGGCAGCGGGTGACCTATGGATCAAGGAGCAGCGGCAGCAGCGGCGGGGTGGCCGCGAGCACGCCCAACATCTCCACCTCGGTGCCTTCAAGCACGGTATTGCCTGCTGGCCTGATGGCGGGCGATGCTTTGGCTTTTGGGGACCACCACATGGCGTCTACTGTACCCCATTCTTTAAGGCAAGCGAGGGATAACACCATACTGGACCTTCAGGCCCAACTCAAAGAGGTATTTCTCTCCTCCTGTCTCTGGGTGACACTGCCTTGATTGAAAATAGGGAAAATTGGTTCTTCTATTACGGGGGTTCTCGATTCACAATGGTCCCAACTTAATAGGGCTGAAATCACTACAAAAGGATGTCAGTAAAAACATTAACTCATTTGCTCCCAAAAACGTATAAATACATTCTATTTTAAATAGTACCATGCTCCCAAAGACATACCTATACGTTTTTTTAATGTTTTTTTTTTATGCTATAGCATACAGAAGGCTTTGATGCAGCCTCTTAATTGAAGAGAATGTGTGAAGCAATGGTAGTTATTACACAAATGGCCAGCAGGCGGCAGCAGAGTATAAGAGATCAGCCAGGGTCATGTTGCAACAAGCTCTGTCCCCTACCGTTTTAAAGCAGATTTGTGAATAATGATGAAATTTAGCTATATTCTAATGCTAATTGCTTCAAAACGGAAACAAATAGAAGTATACTTTTTTTCCTGATGAAGAAGAAGAGACTCTAATCTTTCTTTTGGTAGGTTCCATGTTTTTATAGCAATAGAATACAATATTCTGTGGGTCTTGCAAAATCAGTCAAAATCCTGTAAAACAGCCGGGAGTGAAGGGGGTTGCTTCCGTGAAAATGCCTGGGAATGAGTTAATAAAGTTAGCAATATATTAAATTCCCATTCTACTACAACTCCGCTTTAATGATAAATAAAAATGTTATGGTACTACAGAAGTGTTTGTGTTATATTTGAGTAAGACTTGAGTAAGATAAAGACTTTGTACCTAAATAACACTGCCAAGACTTGCATGAAACTTCTAATGTAAATACTGTGGTTTCCATCCACCCATTTTTATTTGAATTTTCAAGAAATGCCAAAATAAAACTGAATAGAAATCCGAAAAGGGGCCCAAAATTCGAAAAAAAAGTTTTTGCGCTTTGAGTGCGTGGATTTTGAAGCGTATCGAATAAAGGAAAATGTGAATTTTGGCAATGGAAACAGGTTTTGCGAATAAACGCTGATGAGTAGTCACAGTGCAATGGCGGACGATAAAGTAAGGTATGCTTGGGGGGACGTCGAAACAGAACTTATTAATGCAATTTTAGATGAAAAACAGCAAGGAAACGCTAGCCTACAGTATATCAAAAATTACCAAAGAAAACTCATACGACGTCGTCGCACGGCGCAGTTGCTTCTTGGTCTTCTTCTTTTAAATTACTGGTAGATCCTATCTCTATGGTGTATACCGCCACCTACAGCGGCGGAGTCCCCTCTCAATATTCGCAAAAGAAGAACAGATGGAAACGGGGTATAAGTCGTATGCCCGTTTTGCACATTTTTAGTAAATTTGCTTAAAAAAGTCGAAACAATTGGATGGAAACCTCACTAATGGCATTTTGACCACACATAAAGGGTAAATAAATCCAGATTGTACAAACTTGTTAAGTCTTTGTATGATCAGATTTAAAAGCACTCATCGGTGTAAGTGAGGGGGTAATTCCACGTAGCAGCGTCGCCGAGTTAATAAAAGCACTCCTGACACTTCATCGGCAATGGTAATATCATCAAACCTGTCCACCTCGTGTATGTATATCATCTCCTTTTCAAAGTTAGTGTCAATGCTCTTGGGCGGAAAGTTGATGGATAAATGCTAGTTTTAACATTCCTCGTCATTGTAGTCCATTAACGCGGCGCTGCTACTTTCCTGCCACGGGGGGCATGATCAGAGAAATAGTCACGTGACGTCCGGTTCTCTATTGTAATCAGAGCACCTCTTGTAAATACAATTCATGACACATCTTCTTGCATTTTTCTCTGTGTCTTAGGTTCTGCGGGAAAATGAATTGTTGCGGCGGGAAGTGGCAGTAAAAGAAAGTAAGCTGAGCTCATCCATGAATTCCATCAAGACATTTTGGAGCCCAGAGTTAAAAAAGGAGCGAGCACTCCGCAAAGACGAGGTGTCGAAGATCTCTGTGTGGAAGGAACAGTACCGCGTGATTCAAGACGAAGCTCAGGTGAGTTTTCCTACATTGCTTACTTAATCTTAGACTGTGGGTATCAAACTAATTTTCATCACAAGCCATATTGTAATTATGGTTTCCTTCAGAGGGCAGTTATGACTGTGAAAATCGTGTAAATATATAATATGGCTGAAATGATTAATCAAAACTCCAAAATAGAAAAAAAGTAAGATCTCTGCCTGGAAGCTTTTCAGGGACCATCCTTCTACATGGATTAATGTTACTGTGGTTGCAAGCGCTACTGGGTGAAGAAATAAATTGGCACAGTGGTAAAGAGTCGGGAAATGATAGAGAATGTCGAAAGTTTGGGATTATTTTCACTTATGAAAGATGATAAAGTGCAATGTGTCTACAGCAAAGCAACATTCATTACCAGCACGAGGTAATGTATTGATGTTAGCTAATTTATTTAATATAGCCTACCACCGCGATTTAGAGAACATAATGCATTGTCCACACAAGTGGTGAAGGATAGACACAGCTGCTAGCGCACATTCTGTTGAAGAAATAGGATGCTTTATTAAAGAAATATGAACAAAATAAACTGGTCATTGGACGCTCATTGACTCAATACACAGCCTGGCTAACACTTAGCTAGTCAACAGCTAGCTGCTAACATTAGCTAACAACAGCCAATTCCACTCACACTTGATGTTCATTTATTGTTGTTTAATAAGGCAAAATCAATATTTACCTATTTGATTGGATAATCGGTAGAAAAATCCATTGTAAAAATATTCATCGACTGCAGCCCGAATGTATCATCACACCATCACATTATTACATGCACACAATTGCCCCAGAATTTCATTGTTGTTTCATATATTTTTTAGCAAGAAATTGAAATGCCAAATCATGAAAAATAATCAAACAAATAATGTAAATACTAATGTTCCATTTATGTTAAAAAGGGATTTTTTAAATAAAAAAAATGACTTCTAATATTGTAAGTAGTGTAGAGATTTTGCACTTTTGGTTAGATTTATTTTTTGTTTGTTTATTGAACATATAAACCAGCAACAGAAATACTGCAGTTAAAATTAAAAGATTTAAAAGAAAAGTATTTTTTTTGTTTTTACTTACATAATCATCATTAAGCACAGCTTGTATGTTCAAAAGGGAGAAGGAAGAAGTTATTTAAACTTATCGAGTCCTACCCCCTTACAAGAGAAAAACCCCCACAAATTTACACATCAACAGCTGCACTTATACGTGCATAAATATGGGGGGAACGGGGGCTGTGGACCGGTGGGGTGCCTGGCGGGCCTTCAGTGCCCCGTCCTGCTGCGTTGTGTTGGGGTGGGAGGCGCTCCTGCTCCTGGGTTGTCTCTCCGGCCGGTGGCCCCTGCGGGGCGTGGGGCTCGTCCTTTGGCGCTGCCGTGGCCTGGCGGGCCCTGAGGTGTTGCGCTTGCTCTGTCCTGGCAGGGGTCGATAGCTCCCCTCTTTGGTGGAGATTTTCATGCATGCCAGATCCACCACACCAGCATCTATCGAAACTCAGACACAATCTGCTTCTTCCTCAGGTCATTGAATCGGTGGAGGCTGGTGTCTGTGGATCTCACTCTGCTTCTTCTGTCCTTCCTTCCTTTCCTCAGTCTCTCCTTTGGAGAGAGCAATGATGATGACATGTCAAATCAGTAAAATGAGCTCTCCAGAAAAAAAAAAATAATAATAATAATAAAAAATTGTTATTGCTCTTTTTTGTAATTTGAAAAGAGGGCATTCGTTTTTTAAGCATTTTGCCAGGTTTCAGGCAGGTTTAAAAAAAAATAAATAAATAAAAAAAAAGTATCATTTAGAGCAATATTCTCCTGCTTAACAAATGAAATTGGTTGCAAGTCTAATGCCTGCTTTATTTTCTGTTTATCATTAAAAATGCTATACAGTACTATGCTCTCGAAAGAGTTAACGTTTGTCTCTGAACCTACAGTATGATTGTTGAGTGAGCCAAGAGGAATTGAAACGAGGCAACCTTCTTTGCTGCGCTGGGATCCTTAATGAAAGGGCAGATCTCTATCATTTGCCCCCACTGAGTTGCAGAATCACTGTGGACTAATTCCAGTAATGCCCAAGCAGCTGTGGGATAATCAGTGGGTGTTGTAATTTAAAGTTGTCTGCTTTCACATGTTGGCCTCCCACGCTGGCACACACACACCTCAAAGGCGTTTTCTTTGGGGGGGGTTTAAATCACGACTGTTGTCTATTGTCGCTGTTTGTTTATTTTTGTGGTTTATCTTAAATCCATGTGCTTTCTTAAGCATCTTTTATCTTTTGTTTTGTTTTATTGTGTCTGGGGGACTCAGAAAACCAGTCCGTACTGACGAGGCACCATCAGCGCAGTGCTATCGGCTCCCGGCGCGGATGGCTCCCGAGTGCTGATGGCGCTGTTCTGCTCACAGTTGGCATAGCTGCATGCATGCTTAAAATTGCGTTGATCATGTATTTGTGATCATGTGACCATTTGCAATGGAGACCTCCAAGCCGGAAGATATATTGCTGTATGTTTTGCTACTACGCAGAAGCGCTGCTTTCTCATGACATGGTGTAAGCCCTAAATTAGAACCTTCAAAATATACTCCATTGGTGTATGAAGAGCGCATGTGCCATGGATAATAGCAGCACACCGTTGGCTCCTGTGCTATGCACATATAGAGCCAATGGCGCCTGAGTGCCGAAATTATCAACATGTTTGATACTCAGCACCGAGGCTTTCAGAATTGCGGAGACTTCATCCCGCACCTCTCAAAATGCTGGTCATACTGTTGAAATCTCTCTTTCTTTTGGTGAACTGTTGAGAAATTAAAATAAATTAAATTTATAAATAAATTAAATCTCAGTCAAGATCCCTGTTTGGCAATTGCCTTACCTACAGCACAATAAGAGCTCAGTCCAAGTCCAATGTCCCAAACAACAATAATCCAAACTTTCCATAACTCTCTCCGGTTTCCAATTAACGTTTTCACCTGTGGAATGTTCCACGAAAGTTATTGGAGAGGCTAGTTGGACTGTATACAGTAGGTGATTACATTCAATTGGACTTGGGGAATGCCCTGTTCGGCCCCAGGGGGTTGGTTAGAACATAATTGTCAGTAGAGTGAAGATGTGGTTTGGAAGTTTTAATCCAGTTGGAGGCACGAGCAGGAAACCGCACAGGCATTACAGTATGTGCAGACAAACATACAGGGGTACAGGCAAATGGGCACAAGCATGGGTTCCAATGGCAGGTATTGTGTGCTAACTATGGGATTTGTGTGTGTGCAAGGATAAGTCAAGTCAAATTTATTTATGTAGCCTTTAATCACAAGAGCTCCGCTTCGCACACCCACAATTGACAAAATATTAATGACATCCCCTGATCTTACCCATAAAGGAAAAACAAATCAAAACAAAAAATCAAAAAAATCAGGGGACAACAATTTACACAATACAGTATGTGGTGCCTCCGTGCTATACAATGTTACCTAGAATATTTAATTTAATGAGTTGAAGCACCGCAAGAACACGCCGTCAGACGCTCCTCTAAAGCAAGCCCGGTTGGTTGATGCAGAAAATCTCCATAGCAACAACTCAGAGGTGGTGGTGATTAATGTGTGAGAAACGACGTGTGGTTAAACAGAAAACAATGCACTGCAGCATGTGAGTGCAAATACCCGACTTCCAATATCACACAAATACTGCAATATTTAACAGTGCACCTATAGATTGACTAAATACTAAATGGGCAGCAGCACCACTCATTTACAGTATAAAAGTGCATTAAACTAAGCTCTATGTGCCAAATAAGTACAAAACTTATAAATGAGTGCACTGTTCTGGAATAGACTTGAGGTGTCAATCAAATTGTCATCAAAGCTAAATAAGTCACAGAAACGGGAATACAGTACATACGGCGCTGTGGTGCACTGGTGCTCCGATTGATCGGAAAAAATGTGAGGCATTTATAAGACAGACGGAATAGGAAGAATGTAAATAGCACCCCATTACGAAATTTTGTCCTTTTTACCAACTCGGTGGCCTTGTGGTAGAGTGTCCGCCCTGAGACTGGGAGGTTGTGGGTTCAATCCCCGGCCGGGTCATACCAAAGACTATAAAAATGGGACCCATTGCCTCCCTGCTTGACACTCAGTATAAAGGGTTGGAATTGGGGGGTTAGATCACCATGTGATTCCCGAGCGCAATCATTGCTGCTCACCGCTCCCTCAGGGGATGGGTCAAATGCGGAGAACGAATTTCGCCCCCACTTAGTTGGGTGTGACAATCAGTGGAATTTACCTTTACCTTACCTTACCTATCAGCTGTTACCCTGTTGCGGAAACAGTTATGCCAGTTTAAACAGTATTGTGACAAGCCGAACTGAACCGCTTGACGAAAACATGTTGTTGAACCAGATGCATTTTTTCCCGTTCTGCAGCACCTCCAAATGACCATGCAGGCACTCCAGGATGAGCTAAGGATCCTGCGGGACCTAAACCAGCTGCTCCAGCAAGACCCCGCCAGCCAAGGCCGGGATCTGGCTCTGGCGTCTGAACCGACCGAGGAGAACTTTAGACGGCTGCATTGCGAGCATGACAGGCAGGCCAAAGAGCTTTTTCTTCTTAGGAAAACTTTGGAGGAGATGGAGCTGAGAATTGACACGCAGAAGCAAACCCTGGGGGCCCGAGACGAATCCATCAAGAAACTCCTGGAGATGTTGCAAAGCAAAGGTCAGTGGGAGCTTGAGAAGCTTTTTTTTTTTTTATTTACATTTTTTTATTGTTATTTATTTTTCTTTTTTTGCTCCATGTTAGCTAAGGGTTGTGTATTGTGAAAGAAGCTGATTTCTTACATGCATTGCATATGTATTATTTATGGAAGGGAAAGCTCTTAAAGTTATTAATCTTAAAACGCATGTGAGTCAAATTTGGCAGGCTGGATTTATGGTATTGTAGCTGCAAACAAAACTTTCCTGACACAAATCAGCATTTTGGCGAGCTGACCTATAGAATCACTCTGAAACATTTTTATCCGTTTTCTCTTTTTTGCCCGCTTTCAGACATTTGCCTCTTTTAACTTTGCTTTTTACTTTTATGTCACCTTATATAAAAGGATGATCTGTGTGCAAAATAAAACGACAGTTACGAATGTAACTATGGTTCTATAAGTCTCGAACGGCCGGCAGATGGCGGTGCTGAAACAGCACAGAAAATCCCTATGTGCACGCTTACACTCAAGAAAAGAATACATAAAAGGACACGTAGTACATGGTTCCGGTTGACGCAATCACCATGTATAAGAGGGGATGGGAACCGGAACATGGTCTCTCAGAACCTTCTCGTGCAGAAAAAAACAAACATGAGGGCTCTGAGTGACAAGCAATGCTGGCGGTCGTTAGGGACTCATAGAACCCGTAGTTACATTCGTAACTGTCGTGCAGTGAATCCTGAAAATATTCCCACCTTTTATATTGGTGCATGTATGTTTGAGACTTCTACAATTCATTTAAAACATCATCTGCTTAAATTATACAAAATCTCTCCTCATGTTTTAGCAGCTCCTAACCCACAGAATTGCTGTTATGTAACCACGCAATTACAATGTGTTCAGGTCCATCTGCTAAAGCGTCAGAGGAGGATCAAGAGCGCACCAGGAGGCTCGCCGATGCAGAGATGCACCGGCATCACCTGGAAAGTTTAATGGATCAGCGAGACAGAGAGATAACCGCGTTGAGAGAAGTAATGCCATGTTAGACTGTGGGAGTTCGACATTTTTCTTTACTTACACATTTGTTACTGACAATAATACTTTCATACTATCAAAAGCGTGGAATATAGATAATACCTTTCTTACCATTCTCAGTACATTTAATCGACAGATTATAGGAGTTAAACATACCTGTTTATCCATTAATGTGTGCCAAACATTCCCTATTAGAGTTATATAAACTACATACCATATTTTTACGTGTGTGTGGGGGAGGGGTCTGGTAAAAAGTCATAAAATCATTTTATTTACATAAGTAACGTTAACTTACTGGTCACGCCAGTGGTGTAGTGGTCCCTGGAGAAATGGGTAAACTCAGAATTTTTTTTTTTAAACTTGTACTTTATTTCTTTGGCTTCTAAAAAAACGCCATTTTAGAAATGGTGGCATGTAAGAAAAACCTGTCATTAGTAATTACGCACAATAATAAAATTATCATGAACAGTTTGTAATGTAAAATGTATTTCTTATGAGGCAAACATGAATACTATGTTATCTACTATAAAATTAAACTACATCATGTAAGTTAGTTAGGGCTAAGTATTATAATACTATAATACTAAGTTTCTCTATACACTATACCAGGGTTTACCAATTCCGGTCCTCAACGACTGGTGTCCTGCAGGTTTTAGATGTTTCCACCTACCAACACACCTGAAACTAATCTTCAGGATCGTTATCAGGCATGCTGATGAGCTGATCATATGAATCAGGTGTGCTAGTGGGCGGAAACATCTAAAACCTGCAGGAGTCCAGACCTCCAGGACCGGAATTGGTAAACCCTGCACTATACAGTATACAATAACTTGGCTAATGTTATTTAGACCTAAATGTAAGAGAATCTCTGGTCTGGGTATTTATTACAGTTTCATTCATTTAACATTACAATCTGAAAGTCATCGTAACCTAGCTAGTTTAGGGTTAAGATGCTAATGTTAGGATAAAGTTACATTTCATAACGTTCACCTAGCCAACACGCAGAGTTGAACAACAATTTATTGGTGACAAAATCATTCTCTGTACAATCATATTGCCAGTAGTTTAAAACAATGAATCATTTGGAAACGACTTTAAAACTTTACCTGTGAATGACGTTTTCATTGAATATACAGTATGCTATGCTCTTTGGATACAACATCATGCCGTCACTCACTGGAAAGAAGTTTTTTAATTTCTGCCTCGCTCACATTTATGATCTTCGCTCAGGAGACTGAGTAACCTGTCAATCAACTGGAGTGGCATTGGCACCTTACGTGTTAGCAATAAAGCCCTACTCATTCTCTGATTGGCGCATCATTCCTCATGCCTGTAATTAACCAATAAGGCAGCGAGTAACAGGCCAGCCATTTAGTGACAGCGGAGGGTGGGTCATGGCTGAATGGTGCGCAATCACTGCGCATCAAGGAGGATTTAGAAGTGGGTAGACGCAAAATTGAGGATTTAGAAGAGAAAGATGCAAAACTGACTGAAAAAGAAGTGGGTATACGCTGTTTACCCGTGTATACCCTGGACTACACCACTAGGCCACGCACATTCAGCCAATCACATGTACAACTAGCTGGTAGGTGTGTTGTTTGAAGTTGAACTAGCATGGAAATAAAGACGCACTAAACTTGTGCTAAACAAAGATACGAGATAAACTTAAAGGTAGAGTCCAAAGTTTTCATTCAGAAATAAACACTAAATAAACACTGGATGTATACACATTAACTCCTTCTCAATCTACACCTCTGGGCTTCTGTTAATGTGTGGTGGTGATTTTGTCTTTTTTTAATTGTTTTTTTACAAACAGAAACGATCAAAACTTTGGACTCTGTCTTTAAAGTATTACTGATTGTCACATCTACCTAAGTGGGGTGACATTCTTTCTTTCTATTTGACCCATCCGCTGAGGGAGCGGGAAGCAGCAGCAGAAGCTGCGCTTGAGAATCATTTGGTGATCTAACCCCCCAATTCCAACCCTTACCTACGGTCATCGAACATTGAATTGAGCTAATCTCGTGACGCGATTACTTACTCAATGCAGTTTGTGTATAGCGGCAATCTCTACTGAGCCAAAACAAACGACTTCACGCAGCATCATGTGGAGATAAAACGTTGACACTGTAACACAGCCAGCTTCCAAATGAAAATGGCTTGCTCTCTTTGATGATGTAATGTAAATGGTTGAACAAACATGCCGTTTTTGGGGTCTCCTAAAAAGTGACAATTTCGGAGGTACAAACTTTTGGCTCGACGCCAGTGATATACAAGTTGTTTAGATATATTTCTTCATCTTCTGATTGAATTGGAGATTGAGTATAATTTTTTTTAAACTCGCTGATTGACCCCAAAATTCTTCATTGCGTCAAGTCTTTAATTATTATTATTTTTAATTATATATACAGTGAATAAACAAGTTAATTAAATACACACACAATATTGCTCCATCTTTTGATTGAACCGGTCATCTGATATTGTTTTTTTTTTTTAATCTCTCCAAACGGCGATCGGTCATCATCTCCAAAAATCCTGATAATTTAAAGCCTATTAATTGGGTTAAGGCATCTATTTATACATAAAAATATAAATCATTATTTTTGCTGCGCCATGGATAACCTATGCTATACAAACATTTATTTGTGCACTTGGTTTGAGGTGAGAGGCGCAGAGCAGGTGTGGGCATACTTATTGCCCCCCCGGCTTGGTGCCTGTATGTTGGGGTTTATCCCGGTAGACGAGAGGGTAGCCTCCCTCCGCCGTCGGGTGGGGGGACGGGTCCTGACTGTTGTTTGTGCTTATGCACTAAACAGCAGTTCAGAGTACCCCTTTTTGGAATCCTTGGAGGGTGTGCTGGAGAGCGCTCCCCCTGGGGACTCCCTCGTTCTGCTGGGGGACTTAAACGCTCCCGTGGGCAATGACAGTGAGACCTGGAGGGGCGTGATTGGAAGGAACGGCTCCCCTGGTCAGAACCCGAGTGGTGTTCTGTTATTAGACTTTTATGCTCGTCACGGATTGTCCATAACAAACACCATGTTCAAACATAAGGGTGTACATATGTGCACTTGGCACCAGGACGCACTTGGCACCAGGACACCCTTGGCACCAGGACACCCTTGGCCGCAGTTCGATGATCGACTTTGTAGTCGTGTCATCAGATTTGCGGCCGCATGTTTTGGACACTCGGGTGAAGAGAGGGACGGCGCTGTCAACTGATCACCACCTGGTGGTGTGGTGTGTTTGCTTTGATGGTGGGGGAAGATGCCGGTCAGACCTGGTAAACCCAAACGTATTGCGAGGGTTTGCTGGGAACGTCTGAAAGAGTTTCAACGCCCACCTCCGGCAGAACTTCTCCCTTGTCCTGGGGGAAGTGGGGGACATTGAGTCCGAGTGGACCATGTTCCGCGCCTCCATTGTCGAGGCGGCCGATCGGAGCTGTGGCCGCAAAGTGGTCGGTGCCTGTCGTGGCTGCAGTCCTATTAGGCCTTTTTGTCGCGTGGGACTCCTGAGGCAGTTGACAGGTACCGGCTGGCCAAGCGGAATACAGCTTCAGCGGAGGCAAAAACTCGGACATGGGAAGAGTTCGGTGAGGCCATGGAAAACGACTTCCGGATGGCTTCGAGGAAATTCTGGTGCAACATCCAGCATCTCAGGAGAGGAAAGCAGTGCACCATTAACACTGTGTATAGTGGAGATGGCGTGCTGCTGACCTTGACTCTGGACATTGTGAATTGGTGGGGAGAATACTTCGAAGACCTTGTCAATTCCACCGACACGTCTTCCTTTGAGGAAGCAGAGTCTGGGGACTCTGAGGTGGGCTCCCCTATCTCTGAGGACGAAGTCACTGAGATGGTTGGAAAGCTGGAGTTCGCTTAACCGGTCTACATTTGTTTTGTGGATTTCGAGAAGGCGTTTGACCGTGTACCTCAGGGAGTCTTGTTGGGGGTGCTTCGGGAGTACAAGGTACCGAGCCCCTTGATACGAGCTGTTCGGGCCCTGTACGACTGATGTCAGAGTTTGGTCCGCATTGTCAGCAGTAAGTCGGATTTGTTCCCAGTGAGGGTTGGACTACTTCTATTCATAGATATTATGGACAGAATTTCTAGGCGCAGCCGAAGCGTTGAGGGGTCCGGTTTGGTGGCCTCAGTATAGCATCTCTGCTTTTTGCAGATTATGTGGTGCGGTTGGCTTCATCAAGCCGTGATCTCCAACTCTCCCTGGAGCAGTTTGCTGCCGAGTGTGAAGGGGTTGGGATGAGGATCAGCACCCCCAAATCCGAGACCATGGTCCTCAGTTGGAAAAGGGTGGCGTGCTCTCTCCGGGTTGGGGATGAGATCCTGCCCCAAGTGGAGGAGTTCAAGTATCTTGGGGTCTTGTTCATGAGTGAGGGCATTAGGACAGGATCGACAGGCGGATTGGTGCAGCGTCAGCAGTGATGCGGGCTCTGTATCGGTCTGTGGTGGTGAAGGAATTGAGCCAAAAGGCAAAGCTCTCAATTTACAGGTCGATCTACGTTCCTTCCCTCACCTATGGTCACAAGCTGTGGGTCCTGACCGAAAGAACAAAATCCCGGATACAAGCAGCGGAAATGAGTTTCCTGTGCAGGGTGTCTATCTCTCCCTTAGAGATAGGTGAGAAGCTCGGTCATCCAGGAGGGACTCAGGGTCGAGCCGCTGCTCCTCCGCGTGGAGAAGAGCCAGTTGAGGTAGTTCAGGCATCTTGTTCGGATCCCTGATGGATGCCTCCCTGGAAAGGTGTTCCGGGCATGTGCCACCGGCGGGAGGCCCTGGGGACGACCCAGGACAGGCTAGAGAGACTATGTCTCTCGGCTGGCCTGGGAACGCCTTGGGATCCCGCCGGAGGAGCTGGTTGAAGTAGCTGGGGACAGAAAAGTCTGGGCTTCCGTCTTAAAGCTGCTGCCCCTGTGACTTGACCCCGGATAAGCGATAGTAAATGGATGGATGGTTTGAACCACTATCGTTCTCAACCACAGTCCTCGAGTACCCCTATTCAGCCTGTTTTCCATGTTTCCCACAAGCAAAACATGTGTTTCAAACGATCAGCTCATCAGCAAGCTCTGCATGAAGCCTGGTAATGATCCTCAGTTGTGTTGGCTGGAGACATGTAAAACAGGCTGGTTAGGGGTACTCAAGGTTCTCGACCAGGGGTAGGCAACCATGGTCCTCGAGAGCCAAAGTCCTGCGCGTTTTAGATGTCTCCCTAGTCCAGCACAGGTGAGGATCATTATCAGGCTACTCCAGAGCTTGGTGATGAAATATATATAAATGACCTGTGTTGGAGGAGGGAGACATCTAAAATACGCAGTTTTTCATGTCTCCTAAAGCCAACACAGCTGAGAATCATTATAAGGATTCATGCAGAGCTCGCTGATTAGCTGATTGTTTGAAACACCTGTGTTGGCTGTGGGAGACATGGAAAAAAGTCTGCATAGGGGTACTTGAGGACCACGGTTGAGAACCACTGCTCTAGATGATAAACGTATAAAAAGATGTCACCTTGAGATAATAAATAAATAAATAAAATAAGACAATCAAAACAATGTGGATGTGCTGTTCCATTTTTTTAGCTTCCTAAAACATTGCCAAGGTATCATTAGATACATAAAATCAAGTGAGTCAGACTCATGTTTATGGCGACATCAATACCATTATATTATTGTCTATACGGCAATGAAAACTCATTACATACCTTTATCATAAATACCGCTGCTACTATTTCCTCTTTATCCACCAGTCTTTGTGCCTACTAAATACTGCTTATTGTTTGTATAGTATTGTGCTTTTTTAAACATTTTTTTTATTAAAGGTTATAATTTATGTGGATATTGTGGTTTCTATTTTGTAATGTCTTACACAGGATAATTTAGTAAATCTTGTCTATCAACAGGAGCTGCATCGTAGATATGAGGGTACCCCAGAGTCAACCAAAACTAAGGCTTTACAGACAGTCATTGACATGAAGGTGAGGACTTTGCATCAGAAGTACTATACCTGCATTGTGTCGATCCTGTCAAGCCACTTGCGTTAGAGCACCTTCATCACCCTCAGGATGCAAAGATCAACTCTATGGAACGAAATTTGAGGGACATGGAGGAGGAACTGCTCATGATGAAGTCTAATGGACTTCTGAGCTGTGAGGAGCGTCAGGAGGAGATGAAGCAAATGGAGGTCTACCGCAGCCACACCAAGTTCATGAAGAGCAAGGTCAGACAAATTCGGAGTTTCTTGGTGCGGGAAATTAAATTAGCAGAGTTTAAGGAGGCGAGTTGCACTATTCTGGGAAAGTTAGAAATGTTCCATAGGTACTATATTAACAGGAATTTAAGTAAATTTCCCATTGAAACGGGAAATTTTCCAACCGTTTGCAACCCTAAGGAGTTGTTGTTGAATTTTGTCTCCACTCATAGATGGAGCAGGTGAAGCAAGACCTCTCTAGGAAGGAAACTGAGCTCCTGGGCCTGCAGACAAAATTGGAGACACTCACCAACCAGTTTTCAGACAGCAAACAGCACATTGAAGTCCTCAAGGAGTCTCTTACTGCTAAGGAGCAGAGGGCTGCCATTTTACAGACAGAGGTACAGCACAATCACATTCAAAACACTGGATTATGAGGAAATTAGATTGTCACAGGCAGCAGCAGTATTCCTAATGAAACTTTCACAAACCACGCCCCAAAACGCTCTTAGGTCTGTTAAGTTTTCTCCCCTCCATTGGAGTTCATTGTAAAATCGATCCACAAAACTCTTGTCAGCTTCAATAAAACTAGACCAAACAAAGTTGTGGACGTCCAACAAGCAAAATAGTGAAGCGATGTGCCCATAAGATTGTGTAAATCGGACATGAGGAATCCACAAAGTGGAGCGATGTCTTCAATAGAGATCTGGTCGTCACGTGACTATTTCTCTGAACACGCCTCCCGTGGCAGGAAAGTTGTGGCGCAGCGTTAATGGACTACAATGGCGAGGAAGGCTAAAACTTGCGTTTATCTGTCCTTTCCGCCCAAGAGCATTGACAGTCACTTTGGTAAAAAGGACATGATATACATGCGGGAGGTGGACAGGTTGGATTGCCGATGGAGTGTCAAGAGTGCTTTTTTTTTTCCAACTCAGCGACTGTGTTACGTGGAATTTATGGATCATAACTGCCAAAATTACAAGTAAATACATGACTAAATAAAAGTGAAAATAAAAACTAATATAAAAAATATAATTCAAAAATGAAATACTAAAAATACATATAAATGGGGGGGAGAGGAGAGAGGAGAGGAGAGGAGAGAATAGATATAGAGGGAGAGGGAGGGAGAATATATAGATAGATACTGTGTGTGTGTGTGTGTGTGTGTGTGTGTGTATATATATGTGTGTGTGTGTGTGTGTGTGTGTATATATATGTGTGTGTGTGTGTGTGTGTGTGTATGTATATATATATATATATATATATATATATATATATATATGTGTGTGTATTTGTGTGTGTGTGTGTGTGTGTGTATATATATATAGCCCCTAAATAAAAGTAAAATAAATACAAATATAAAAAAAATAGATTAAAAATTAAGCTTGAAATAAATACAAAAATAAAATAAATATATAAATATAATTAAATATCAATCAATAAAAAATAAACTCTGCTCTCACATTTATTTATTTCATGGTGCAGACGCTCTGTCAGATCGAAATGTTATTCAAATGAGGGAGCGGTCCTAAGCGTGTCTTCAGTTGGGATTTGTATTTATTTTTACTTTTATTTATTTATTTAGGTGAGTGCTTTCAAATCTGATCATACAAAGGCTTTACAAGTTTGTACAATCCGGATTTAGTTCTCCTTTGTGTGGTCAGAATGCCATCGAAGTTAGTAGTTTCACGCAAGTCTTGCAGTGTTATTTAGGTACGTTATTAATTTAGCAGCTGCTAATTGAGCCACGGCCGCCATCATTTATGCCTTAAAAAGTCATCTTTATGGTGTTGGTCAGTTATTAAACTCAACTGTCTAATATCTATTAAACCGTAGGAGCATAAAACAAACAAACAATTATTTCCCTCACATTTTGCGTGTGGTAACAGTTAGCATCTGCTGATTCAGGCACCATGTACAAAGTGCCCGATCACGTATTTTGCCTTCATTTAATAACTATACAATCAAGCTGGATCTACACGACTTAACTCTCCTGATATGAAGTGATTGCTACACAAGCAATGAGGAGGATCCCAAATCCTCAGTCTTGTTCACCCTTTTTATGGCTGCTGTAATCCATTGGATACGCTTTGGTTCCTCTTTAGGTAGCCAGGAGAATGCTTTATCCTTTTTTTGCCTTTTCTTCTTGTGGCACCTAGTCCACAACAGCTGTCTATCATTGTTAAAGTGTGGCGTTTTCCGTTTACTCAAAGTGAAGGACGCTTCTTTTCTATACTGCCAAAATGGCGGCGCTAACACCCATTTTGGAATGCGTGATGCCAATGTCCAGATCTTTATTACAGCCTGTAATAAGTGTTTTATTTTTTCCTGGTCAGGTGGATGCCTTGCGTCTGCGCTTAGAAGAGAAGGAGGCCACTCTGAATAAGAAGAGCAAGCAGATCCAAGAAGTGTCCGAAGAGAAAGGCACGCTGAGTGGAGAGATCCACGATCTCAAAGACATGCTTGAGGTGAAGGAGCGCAAAGTCAACGTGCTTCAGAAGAAGGTGAATCTTTAATCTTTTTTTTTCTCTAAACTTCTTCTTCCACGTTCTGCATACAGAAAGATGGAGGGACCATTGTTCACCTTATAATTTTTAAACACACTAGAAATAATCTATCAAGCAATTATTATATTGTTTGTGCCACAAATGTCCCCAATAGTTTAGACACCCCTGTTTCTACACCTTTGAGTGATTCCGTGGCTGGCTTTTTATGTGTTCTCTCAAGATTGAGAACCTGCAGGAGCAGCTTCGGGACAAGGAGAAGCAGATGAGCAGTCTCAAGGAGAGAGTCAAGTCTTTGCAGGCTGACACGTCCAACACAGACACTGCCCTCACCACGCTGGAGGAGTCTCTTGCAGAAAAGGTAACAGATGAATGCCTTAATATATACCTGTACACTCTGCAGATGAGTAAATAAACACCCTCCCGCTGTATGAATGTGCTTTTGTATAATGTATTAATACATAAAGTGTGAGTTAGGGATTGAATCAAATAGACCAGGACTGTTATTTGGTATTGACCACCCCCAAAAAAATAACAAAACATTTTTTTGTACCAGAGCATATATGCCCAAATGTACGACATTATCCAGGTGGGAATGTTTGTATGACAATTTAAAAAATATAAATGACATCATTGATTAGTTAACATTGACTCGACGATCCTCACCTGAGTGAAAACCCAAGCGTTTATATTGGCATTAACATTGCCTGGTGGGCGACTGGAACCCTCGTTCATTTTAAAAGCCATATACAATATATTTTTTATACATGGATGTCTGAAGTGTGTTCATGTTTGTGGTAGGAACGAATCATAGAGCGATTAAAGGAGCAGCGAGACAGAGACGACCGAGAGAAGACGGAGGAGTTGGAGTGCACGAAGAAGGAGCTGAAAGAGCTGAAGGAGAGGCTGAGCTTATTGCAGGGAGACCTGTCAGATAGAGAGGTGAGAATCATTCAATTCTAAATACAGTTCATCTCCAAGTCTCTTCAATTGTGAGTCGAGGTTGCTGTGTTAGTTTAAAGGAAGTATTTTGCCAGGATGACTCATTTTTCATTCAAAAACTGTCTTATTGCATTTTTAAATCGGAAGGATTACACTATCTTGCATTTTCAATGTTATCAATTTATTTTGGAGAAATCAGTAAATAACTCTTCTGGTACTTCCTCTATTTCATTGTGCTCAGACATCTTTGCTGGACCTGAAGGAACATGCGTCATCGCTGGCCTCCTCTGGCCTGAAGAAAGGCTCCAAACTAAAAAGTCTGGAGATCGCCCTCGAGCAGAAGAGGGAGGAGTGCCTCAAACTGGATAACCACCTTAAAAGAGTAAGATGGCCTTCTCGCCGCTGGCATGCCATTCAAAACACTCTTTTGAGGATACTGTTTCATATAATGAGAAGATGACAGCCCACAGCAAAAATGCATCACATCCCGCTCTTCTCTCTCCTCTCTCATTTCCAGGCTCAGAATGCAGCTCTGGAGGCTCAGGCCAACACAGAGCTTGCGGAGCGGATTAAAAGCCTGGAACAGGAAGTGGCCCGCCACAAAGAGGATTCTGGGAAGGCACAAGCCGAGGTGGACCGCCTACTAGAGATCCTGCGGGAAATGGAAAATGAGAAAAATGACAAAGACAAGAAGATCAACGTGCTGGAGGGGTGGGTCTTTTGTTGTCTCTTAAATTGTTTTCCATTAAGTTACTGAGGGAAAACATACAATTAGGGACAAAAAACATTAGGTACATCCTCATAATCCATTTATAGCTTTTGGCAGGGCTGGGGGAGATAATTCAATATCAAATTGTGTCATGATAGACAGGTGATCAATGTCAATACTAGAAAATACATTAGATAGAATATTGGGGTGTGTGTGTGGGGGGGGGGGGATCCGAATTGCAGGCATTCTCTGCAGGATGCAGCCAGAGGCTACATGGTATGGCGTTAGATTTCCTGGGATTTACGTCCCAGGGTAAGTTCATCATTGCCCTCCCAACAGGCCGACTCTTAGTGAAGATATGAGGATCCATTGTCCTCTTCAGCCGTAATCGTATATTTTGACAGAGTCCGGGCTGGGATTCGAGCAGCAGTCACAATAATTTATTTGACAGAGATATACAAACAAGACATATTCTGGCCTGAAGGGGCAAGAAGTCCCGTAGAACAAAGAGATGCACTGTTTTTTATAACCTTTCTAGATCCATGCCTAAAACTTTTTTTTTTTAGGGCATAACATCTTAAACTTAATTGGCTACTCCAAAACATGGTACACTCCTACTTAATCAGCATTATTATTCATATAGATTTATTTGGCCACTAGAGTGCGCCACAGGCTTACAGTTAACTTTGTGCTTTATCATTTTGTGAACATTGGGGGGCACTGTGGGTCCACAGACCTTTGCTGAACTTGAGCTCACCATCTACTTGAACTGACAGAGCTAGCCAGCTCACGTACAGCTGCCTGATCGAAAATTTTGTGGATAAGACGTTTCACCTGCTGGTGGCGGGCACTGCCTCTTTCCTTCGGCCTGCTTAGCAAGTTTTTTTGACAAGATACTCATTGTTAGAAGGACAGTTAAATAGTTTTTAACAGGCTACAGTTATAATTTTTACGAAACAGTGGGCCGATGCGCTTCGTACAAGTCTATTTGCAGAATGTTCCATGCTGTTCCAATACAGGCGGCCTCAGGAAGACCACACTTGTTGCAGACTACTAACACAATGTGGTAAACATAAGATAGCTCTCAAACGACGCACACATAATGTCACAGGATACCTTTAAATTAGCATAGATGGCTGAATGAAAACACATCAATTTTATATTGTCCTAATTTGTACATGCCCTCTTTTAATTCTCACTTGCCTTTTCAATGGAAATCCTTCATCCTGACAGTTTGGCCTCCAGGTTAGTAGTACATGTCCTTATGTATTTGCTTCATCTTTTTCATCATTCACCACAATTAATCCTTTTTTTTTTTTTTATCTTGCCAAAATACTTTTTTGTTTGCAGCAATGTACTGTATTGCATGTAGAACTTCTACATTTTGTGTTAGGTGTGCATGTTATCTTACGGTCTGCATGTAAACGCGTTGTGACAACATGGGAAACTGAACATATTAGCGATACCCTGCAGTGTTGGTTGGAGCTATCTCCTCGTTGAAAAGTCAAAACTCTTAATTCCATTTTTACCTGAAAGTACTAGAGCCGAACTATTTGATATACAGTACCTATTACAAAACCCCAGGTTAAGGTTATTTTTTAGTCAGAGGGAATTGCAGTAGTTTGTACCATATTGACAGCGGAAGCTGTTACGCAATTTGACCTTTCCACCGGAAATGCTTAACACGGTGACATACATAAGGGCCACTGTTTTTTGTTTTTGTTTGTAATCTGTGATTATGTACAAGTAGTTTAAAATTATTGTCAAATCATTCAAATAACGTTACATCAAAAAGACGCAATATGCAAAGGTAAATTAGACACTTGAGATATTAACTGAACCAAATTTTTAGCTGCTATTTGACATGGGAAGCAGGGCTGTACGAAATTCTGAATTAATTGAAAATTACCCATAAATTCTAAATTTAATGAGTTTCTTGAATTTGAATTGTGGTGGCAAATGGGAAGCAGAATTGCAATTCAAATTGCAGGAAGTATTGAAATGCCATGAAATTGAAAGACATTCATGATGCAGAATATAAGTATTCAGTGATCGCTCTCTAATTTGCGGTTTACAAAGTTATCGCGGATTCACTATATTGGAGTATTTGGGTCCACGGTTCATTATGGCAGGGGTGGCCAAGTTCTGTCCTCGGGAGCCACTATCCAGCTTGTTTTCCATGTTTCTCTCCACTAGCACACCTGATTCATGATCGGGACTGTCATCAGGCTTTTGCAAAGCTTGGCGATGAGCTGATCATTAGATTCAGCTGCGCTGAAGGCAGGAGACATGGAAAACAGGCTGGATAGTGGCTCTTGAGAACCAAACTTGGCCACCCCTGCACCCCTGGGTGGCTACCAGCAACCCCCACCCCTACTCCTCCTGGATTTACTGTATTCTTTATTTATACTGTTATTTTTCTTATCATATTTACTAAGTTAACAAGTGTTTGAAGGGTAGGAACTGTGTGGTGGCTTCCTTATGGCTCAGTAGATGCGTAACTCGGCTCCAAAAAACAAAACAAACACCCCAAAAAATTATTCGCGGAAATTCACCTATCAAAAAGTGAGGGAACACTGTATTTAACAATGAATGAGGTTTGTCACTGATGATCTCTCACGGCACAATACTATGCTGGCACAAGTCACTGTTTCAGAGACAACCAGCCGCCCTCTAAATTCGCAAGGGAGGGAAAATGCTCAAATTTGGCCCCATTCTCTTTATGTATGTAGCCTGCTTTAGTTGGCGTTCTCCAAGAATAACCTATTTGATTTCTTCTCTGTCTATCTGTTGTCCCACTGTAGACAGATGAAAGACCAGACAAAGAAAGTGGCATCTCTGAAGCACAAGGAGGAGGTGGAGAAAAGCAAGAATGCCCGACTGATGGAGGAGGCTAAGAAGCGGGAGGACAACATGTCTGAGAGCTCGCTGCAGGTGAAGGTGAGGTGTGTGTGTGTAAAGTATGTGTGTGTCGCTCGGCACGATTCACAAGATTTTCATGCCCGTTGGTTTATAGGACTCTTTGCGTCAGAAGTCGGAGCGCATCGAGGAGCTGGAGGAGGCCTTGAGAGAGAGCGTGCAGATCACAGCAGAGCGAGAGATGGTACTCGCCCAGGAGGAGGCTGCCAGGTCCCTGCAGGAGAAACAGGTATACCCAGTGCTAATGCAAAGAACCTGCATCACACCTCACTATTGACTGGAAGAAACCCAGCCTGGTGGTCATCATCCTTATTTTAAATTGACATTCCTCCTCTTTGCTGGCCGCCCACCTCTTCTTTCAGTTCTTTTGTCATTTTTTCTCTCTCCTTCTTCCTTTTTCCGCTACTCACCGCCTGTCAGAAGTACTCACTCAATGCAATGCATGAGTCCAACCTCGCCCACTTAAAGTGGTCTAAGGTATGAGCCCTGTTTGTATGTGTGTGTGAGAATCTCATTCAGAGGTGACAAAGTACCGTGAACAGCAACGCCTTCTGCACACATGCAGCCTGAAAGTAACTCAAATGAGTTATTTATTCTGCAGTGTCCCCCCACATGTTCACATTTCCCTATTCGCAAATTATGTTTGGGAGGAGAACCTGCCTCAACCTCCTCTTTTTTTGCTGAAAAAATCACATTCTCACTCTTTTAGTGCTCACACCATAGCCCTGACTAATAAAAAAAATATTTTTTTGCTGCCCTTGCGGTATCTTTGTTCCAAGGAACAATGGTGAACGAAGGACAGGAGCTTGTGCGTTGCTGACAATTTGTGGCACACATATGCAATTCTAAAGCTTTTTAGGGCATAGTTGGGGAACACTGTATTGTATTGTGTTAGACTTGTTGCTGTCTAATTATCATGTTTGTTTACCTGTTGTTTGACTTTAAAACCACAAGTGAGTACCTACAAATACTCACCGGCCACAACGTCGGGTACACTGGCAAAATCTAACAAGATCCAATAGAATAGCTCAATTGTATTTGTATGGGGGTTTTAGTAATTTGTCCGAGTTATAGCTACTTCAATGTTCAAAATATTTATTAAAAAAATAATAAAAAATAAACACTCATTGTATGATGCAGTCCTGCAAACTACAGCTACTATTTGAAAAATATTGCTTGATACAATTTAAGGCTGTCACAAATGTTTTTTGTTTTTTTTAATCAATTATCCTATTGATTATTTCTTTGATTACTCCAGGAATCATAGAAAGACATAACAATATTCACAGGTGTATATTCTTTATCCTCTGCAAAAATCTACTACTATTACATCAGTTTACTGAGTCATGATGCACAAGCTCTTTATTTTTTATTACAATATGTTTGATTGTGTTATTCCTGGATGTTTCTATCAATTACAATACTGTGAGTGCTATGTTAAAAATGCATTTGACTGGAATAGATTAGCATCATTTCAGCCATTTGAAAAGGAAAAGATGATTTGATTTCAATTTGTGTTCTGTTTACGCTGCCATTGTGCATAATCTCAATTGTGCCAAAAAAGAGGAAAAATAATTTTGTCACTTTAAGCGATTGTGTGACTCCAGCGTTATTTAAGGCCACTTTAGTGCCTCTCATAACTGATGAAACTGATCATTATTCAATTGAATATGATGCAGGTGTGCTATAAGATGTAATGAGCTTGTGCTGAGGTACCTATTAAAGTGTCCTGTGATTGTCTAGAATCAACAAATAACAGGTAAATACAACTTCTGCCATCAATGAATGCTACTTCACTCACCCCTTCCACTTTCACAATAAATTAGCAGTCCCTGTGTTTTATCAGAGCACCTGGCAAAAATGACAGTTTTCTATATTTTTTTATTAGTTTAACTGTGTTTGTGTGTGTATTTGAAGATGGAGGAGCTGCTAGGGGCCATGGAGAAGGTGAAGCAGGAACTAGAATCCATGCGGGCCAAACTGTCCTCCACCCAGCAGTCTTTGTGCGAGAAGGAGGCCCACCTCACCACCCTGCGAGCCGAGCGCAGGAAACACCTGGAGGAGGTGCTGGAGATGAAGTAAGGACTCAGACATTGATTAATCAATGTCATCATGTGTTCCCCGACGATATCGCTGGTGATTGAGTGAGTGAGTCTGGAACAAATCCTTCACTATCAATGTGCGGTCACTGTGTGGCAATTAAGTTGCGTTTTTGGCTTAGGGCTGCTTTTTCCACTCCCACCCTGACAGGCAGGAGGCGCTGTTGGCGGCCATCAGTGAGAAGGATGCGAACATTGCCCTGCTGGAGTTGTCCTCCTCCAAGAAGAAGAAGACCCAGGACGAGGTGTCTTTGTTGAAGCGAGAGAAAGATCGACTGGTGCAGCAGCTCAAACAGCAGGTGAGTGGGACAAATTTGAGATAAATAAGACACTGCCCATATCATAGATTGTAAATTGACTTTCTTCTCTGCTGGGCTCAGACAACACTCCTTCCCTGTTTTTTCACTCTCCGAACACACACACACACTCTGTGTGTTGTCAGATGTAAGGAAAAACTTTTATTTTTAGTTTAAATTGTCTTAATTAGATTCCCACATTGCATTGTGGTCTAAGGTAGAGAATCCTGGTCGGTTATTGCGCCTTTATAGTGCTTTGAATAGTAAATGACCCTTGTGGTGGATGCCACACGCTAACAGCGGCAGCCAATTTGCATCACACAATAGTTGCCATAATTACAGTTCTGCATTACCACCACCTTCTTTAGTATGCTATAAAGAAGGTGGCCACCAGCGGTAATGTATGACAACTTTGGCAAATCCTTTTAGTGCATTACCCCCGGTGCAACAAAGGTGGAGGCAATGTACAGAAAGTCAACATGGTTATGGGATTATGGGTGCCACTCCAAGCTTGAATTTATTCAAGTCGCACCTGAGTACAAGTCAGAGGACCAGCAAAACTATGAAGAAGAAAAAAGTGTGACTTATAGTCAGAAAATATGATAATACATTTTGTTTTACATTTCACAAACTAATGTACATTAGATGTAAAAAAAAAAATACATTTGTCGTTCTACTCGTGTAATTGGACATAACAGGTGTGGGGGCTTTTTACACTTGTTGAATGGTGCAGTAAGCGAATTATGGTTTTATAAATTATCTGGGTATGTGATGTACTAAGAATTCAGTTAAAGTGAATAATAATTAAAAAAAAAACATTAAATGTCCAATGGTGTTTTTTTTCCACTAGATTTTAAAAAAATAAAAATGTAATTTTTGTCTTCCTGTTAATTCTCATTAGTTACGATGCATTTTTCTATCTTTCATGGAATTTTGTTTCCCAAACATTATACTGTATCCATATAAAGTTAAAGGTATCATGCTTCATTATTCAAATAATGAAGACTGTTGTAATAATGTCCTTGCGCTGTCTTTCTTAATGTAGTGCCAAGGAATCGGGTCAAGATGCTGCATCGGCAGACACTCTAAATAAAATGACTCAGATTCTGGTGCTAAAAACATAATGACCTCCCTATACTGTAATAATTTAGATGGAAAGTGATGAAAATATTAACACAAAAAATAGATTACTGTTTATATTTTTTCTGTGATTAATGATCAGACTCAGAACCGTATGAAGTTAATGGCAGACAACTATGAAGACGAACACCTGAAGACAGCCCCCGACCAGACAAATCACAAGCCCTCCCCAGATCAGGTAGCGTATTGTGCCTCGGATAACAACCAAGTTTCTGTTCCACCAACTGCTCCTCTCACTTTAAACGAGATCATTGTGTGCTAGTGCTCAGCTTTGTACACACACTAACCAAATGTCCCTTTCTTCATGCTGCGCCTGGCCAACGTTCTGGCCTAACAGGACGATGAGGAGGGTATTTGGGCATAGCCAACATTCTGCCTGCCCCCTCTCTCTTTCTCTCTGTCAGACATTTTGTTCCCAAGGGTGAGCTGGTCTAAAATAACGAATGTGCTTTCCGAGATGTCACTGCACCATTGCACCTTTTTACCAATCTTGCGTTTGTCTTATTTGTTTTTCTGTTGTATCATATTCCTGTCCTCAGTGATGGTGGTCGTCATCTTTGCCAGTCTCAAGTACTTTTTCGTGGCTTATATCCGTGTTTCCCAACCTTTTTTTACTAGTGTATTCTCAAAACATTTTTGTCACACCATGAGTACCCCCTGAGCATAATTTTATTTTGTTAACTTAATTTGAACATTTAATTCTTAGGCATTCTTTTTAACTCATAACATAAACATAAAAGTTGCCTTGAAAATAAGCTCTGTAATGTAAATAAAAAATGTATACATAAATAAAATAAAAAAAATAATAAAATAAAATAATGAATGCTAATCACTAATCAGATTAATGAATGAACCACCCTTTGTTATATATAACTCATAACATTTTCCACCCAAAACTGGAGCTCCTTTATTATTTATATTACAGCTCTAAAACGACCTTTTGTGAAATATTTGCATAAATAAAAACAGCATTTTTCCCCATTGAACATAATCCATTTCTATAAATGCATTTATTCATTCATTTTCCAAATTACTTTTTGAACAAAATATAGAATATTTGGTAGCAAAGAAACATATATCATGTTAAATTTAAATAAATGTTACTATCCTTCTTTTGTTGTAATTCTTAGTACAGCACAATTTCCCATCACTGGTGAGCTATTTTTTAGAACAGACCCATGTGCTGCAGCTTACGTTTTCCTGTTAGCACTTTTTTGTGTTTTTTAGGACACTGTGCATTAGCATAGCAAAACAATCTTCTTACCTATTTGGAAGAGGCAGCTCGTCCTCCATGCGGAGCTTCACGCCCATGTGCCCCCAAGCCCACCACCAGCAATTCTGCAAACCCTGCTGCTTAACCCCCCCCCCCAAAAAAAAAAGCAGCCAGTATTAGCGGTTATTGGCCCATACCTAAATGAGTCAAATGTTGACAATAAATTATGAAATGTTTTTACTATCCCATGCAATGTGCTCAAATACCCCTGGTTGGGAAACACTGGATTATGTTCATGTGTCTGCATGCACAGCATGTATGTAATAAAGAGATCATTAATATCATTGCATTAGACAAAACCATGGTTTTACATTTTGTATGTCTTTGCCCTCTGATCATTAAGAATTATGGTACAAGAACACTTGACTTGAAAGTAGTAGTAGTAGAAAAGTTTTGTTGAAATTAGTATTGACTCTTAAAAAAAATATTCCACTAAAAATAAAATAAAATATATCAATGTCATTGTTTTTAAATTTAAGTTTCTTTTTTATTTTTTGACTTTCAACCAAATGGCAGAAGGCAGGGCAGGAAGCTGAAATTGAAATGTTGATAAACAAAAGCGCTTTCCGTGAACGAGGAACATCAAGTGGAAAAATGAAGACTTATATTGAAAAACCCATCTAAATACAGTGGTACCTTGAATTACGAGTTAGTTGTTTGTTTTTATCTTAGTGTTGCAAGTCAAATTTGAGGTACGAGCAAGCTTTATATATGCTGCCACTAGGGTGAAGTAAAAAAAATGAATGAAGCAATAATGCCCTCACATGTGGACAAGGAGAGACACAGTTGCCGACAAATACAAAAGGAAAATGCTCGCAAGGATCAACTGACTCCCGCTCCTGATGTCACTCACTAGGTAGGCCACACCCCTTATAGACACACACCCAACCTTTTAATACAGTATATGCAGTAATTACTTTTTAAAACAATTTTAATTCTATAGATTCTCTTTTATTATGCTTTTCTATAATTATTGCTGTCACTTACGACTTTTTAAAAAATCGAGTCTCCTATTAATGATTCCATCGATTAATCAATTATTAATTCATACTCATTGTTCCTTATCTTCTGTACATATATGCACATATTACACAAACATCAACAAAATCAGCCTATGCTAAATGATTAACAATCACGATTAGCATTAGCCCTGAATAAACTCAAATCACTTACTTATTGTACTTTTCCCGAAAATCTCTTCATAATCCAACATATGAAAAATCCAATTTGATCAAAATATTAAATGGTAATTGGAGTGCACTTAAATAGCGCTTTATCTTCATCATATGTTTACTAAAAGCCTTGCATATTCGCTTGTCTCATTCAAACATATTGAGTTGTCGAAAGCCTATGCAGCATACCAACCGCACGGAAAGGTTTTTCAAATAACTTAATTTATGCTTCAGGGTCCCGCACTGCCACCATGATGTTTTTCTTTGATTCCATTCCATTTTAAATCCATAAACGTCATGAGTACTCGCTTATTGTAGCTTTGTACTGTACTTGATAATGCTGCTAGCTAATGCTAATCAAGCTAATGGTATTGCGACGCGAGTTCATTTCTAAGGTCTGCCAGCGTCCGCGTTTGCAAACTCCCTTACGTCTGTTAAGTGCATTGTGGCCAAGTGGGTCAATTTGGCTCGGTTATTGCACACTTTGGTGGTGTAAAACCGTAGTAATAGTCCGTACGGCAATTGCTGGATGGCTTAGCTTGCATGCTACTTGGAGGAGTGAAAAAAAAAATCTTGGAGTGAGTCTGGCTCTATGTTTAACTTGGATAGTAGATACCGACTTTTCTTGTATCTGACGCACGTAGGGCCACCATCTTACGCGTGTTTGGCTTCAATAAATTCATTAGAACTCTTATTTCTTTAGCAATTTTGACGCGGATTATTTTGTCACAAGCATCAGACATGTAGCGGTGCTAATTTTCTCCCTTTTAAGTCTAAAGAGACCACAAACAAACACTAGGAAGCATCTTAGTAGTGGTGAATGCCGGTTGGAGTCCGTCAGCAAAGAGTGTCCTTGCAGAAACACGAAATATTGGTTCCGGCAACTTCCAGTGTTGCAAATATGTTTTTTAAAATTAGAAAAATAGCTTAAACGCATGCATTTTTGTGTCAACCCATTTGTGTGGTCGTCCCAACCCTATCTATAATACAGGTCAACTTTTCTTAAGTGAGTCAAGGTCCTACTGTCCATAAAATAACGTACGTGTATTTTCCTTTTCCTTTTCACTGCAAAAACACTCCAAATAGTATGTTCATTGCACTCAATGTATTGTGACTTTGGTGATTGGTGTCTATCTTGTCATCATGTGCCCCACTTACACCAAATTATAAATGCAAGTCTTAATATCTCTCCCCCCACAGATGATAACCCCTGTTGTAGCCCTGTGCCAGAACCGCAGCAAGCTGAAGCTCTACATCGCCCACTTGACTGACCTCTGCTACGACCGCGACCCGAGCATCCTCAGCCAGCTCACGCCACCCGCCCACTACCACCGCAGTGACCCAGACGACTGGGAGGAGGAGCTCCTGAAGATGACGGCGGAACAGGTAGAAGAGGCGCACATAAATTTGTGCGGCCTGATGTTTGATGTGCTCTTACAGCCGTATGGGAAACTATATGTGTTACTTGAAATGAACATGGAAATAGACAGTAAAAAAAAGCCAAATCTAATACAGGCAGTAAACTAAATCAATGTCGGTGACCCTTCTGGCTTGTGGTGTCCAGTTGGAGAAGGAGCTCGAGCTGTGCGAGAAGGAGAGCGGCGAGCTGCAGGAGTACGCCAACTGTGTCCTGCAGCAGATCGCCGACTGCTGTCCTGACATCTTGGAGCAGGTTGTTAACGCGCTGGAGGAGTCATGCTGACCCACGGGAGCAGCCCAGGTTTGGTCCTAGCATTCCCCACTGGCCCCACCTCCAATCTTTAGAAGACCCTGCCCACAGGTTTACAACATCACTGGATGTTTCCTATCAAAACTCACTTGAAAGTGCTTTCCTGTCCCATCTTGACAGCATTTGATTTTTATATTAACACCTAAAAGAAACAACACAAAATGTAACACACTTTGAGAATACAATGGAACTTCTATGGTCAAACACTAAAAGCAGTTTTGCCCATTCCAGTCGCAGGTAGCTGCAGCCTCTCTTTGCACATTTGGAGTGATGGTAGGCTATACACAACCTCGCCTACTGCCCGAAGCCAGCTGGGATAGGCTCCAGCGCCCCCCCGCGACCCTAGTGAGGACTAAGCAGTTAAGAAAATGGATGGATGAATGGGTAGGGTACACACTGATTGGTTGTCAGCCAATGGCAGGGTATATACAAGTATTCACACTCACATTCACACTTGAGGACAATTTACAGTCTTCAAAGAACCTAACATGTTTGTTTTTGGAATGTAGAAGGAAGCAGGAGCATGGGAAGAGCATAAAAAAAATAGACACAGGCACAACTTGACCTCAATACCCTCTCGACTGTGAGGCAGATTTAATAATCACTACACAACTGTGTTGCCAAGTCAAATGCAATTGAATAAATTTCCAAAATTTCAATAAACACCATTGGGAATAATGGCCAATACATTCAAGAATCAAAACTACAGTCTTTCCTGGATAAGGGCCGGTCTCCATTTACTATGAAGGTGTATGTGGCAACAATTTCTGCCCAACACGCTAGAGTCAAACTGCACGGTGGGGAGCCGTGACTTGGTGTTGCTGTTCCTTAGGGGGTCTCTGGAGCTTCATCCCTGCTCTGCACCTTGAGTTCTGGCGTGGGATCTGCATTTGGTTCTGGACGGCGGCCTGTGCTGTCCCTTTGATCCCCTGGCAGAGGCCCTTCTGTGGGTGTCATGCAAGACTGCACACTTGCTAGCCATTACCTCTGTGGAGTCTGTTAGCCCTGCGTGCCTGCAGTGGCAACTGGATGGTATCGGCGTCACTCTGTGGCCAAACACCGCCGTCATTCCCAAGCTCTTGTCTGCCTCTCATTTTAAGAAGCCTCTACAGCTTGCGCGGATTTGTACTTCCTTCAGGTGAAGGTGGGGACAGGCCGGAGCTCTTGTGTCCTATGAGAGCCTTGCAATGCTACATTGGCGCTACGGCGGGCATTCGTATGTCTTCTCAGCTTTTTGTTTTTTATGGAAGTCCTGCCAAGTGCTCCGCCCTCTCCAAACAGCTCTTAGGGTCGTGGATGCCATTCGCCATTCCTACCTGGTGACGGGCCGCCCCCTGCTGTCGGGGGTGCGTTGTCACTCTACCAGGAGCGTTGCCAGGTCTTGGGCCACCGTGAGAGGTGTTCCTCTGGAGGGTATGTGCTGCTGCCTCTTGGGCGGCGCCTAGTACTTTCTGCAGGTTCTATAGCGTGGATGTCGCCTCTCCCCATCCACTGGGCATGCTTTTCGGTCCTGCTGGGGCCTCTCAGTAAGTTTTGTGTCTGGGATTCCTTGTGACTACGTCGGTATTAGTTATTCAGTGCTTGAAGCACCGCCATCTGGCGTTAAGGAGAGACGAAATAGAATGAAAGTTACGACTGTAACCACGATTCTATGAGTCCCGGACGACCGCCAGAAGGTCCTGTCACTCGGAATCCTTGTGCTCAGGCAAAATGAATTTGTAGGAAACGCACCTCTGGTGACACCGGAACTTATGCCCTTCTAGGGTCACAGGTGACTATTTTGTATGAATAATGAATAACTCGAACTTGGCATGCGTGAAGGGAACATTCAGTGCTTAAAGCACCGCCATCTGGCGGTCGTCCGGGATTCAGAACCGTAGTTAGCATTACCAGTAATTCAGTTATTCTTTTGCATACCACTAAAGGGAGACGTACACATACCACTCTTGAGGAATCACTAACCAACTGTTATGAAAAGCCAAACTAATAGAACACACCCAGTACATTTCTAGGAAGGTACCCTGAGGTCTCACACATTCAAAGACTATGATCAAATTCTAAACTGAAGGCAACTTATGAGGTGAGTTTTCCCCCAAAATTGTAGTCACATTCCGAATTGTATGAGGACCTCTTTCGAAGTTCCACTATATTGGAATATCACACTTGAGCACAAAGTCTGAAAGTTTAGTGCAGGCATACCTCTGTGAATTGAGGCAATCACAGTGGAATCAAGCACAGTTCTGTCGCATGCTTATTAACCTTTAAAGGAAAAGGGCTTCATTGGTTGTTCACGTGGGGCAGGAAAGCACTCGATCTGGGGGGAACCGTGGGAGTCCGAATTCCCTCCTTAGTGGACTCCAAGCTGCTGGTGGGAAAATTGTTTCATCTCTGAGCTGCGGGTCTTTGGGATTAGATCTTTTGGGAATTGTGATTGGGGTGGGGGGGGGGTGTCCTGCTCTGAAGTCATTTTAAAGGAGACATATTATGCCTTTTTTTTTTTTTTTCAATTTAAAAAGTGTCTTAATAAAAGCTCTCTGACATTCTTTGGTCTAAATACATAATTGGATAAAGAAAGTGCCGCTGCTGATTGAGTGGTGTAGAAGAAGAAACTTGAAGAGAGAAGAAGAAGAAGAAAGTTGATTTGGTGTTGAGCTGCTCTTTAAACTGGAAAGTCAAGGCACCACAGCATTTCTATACAAGTCATTCAAAAGTCCCTTTTCATAATATGTCTCCTTTAACGTAATGATGAGAGGGCCAATTAACACATTCTTTATTCTGTTATTCTGTCAATGGTTTTGCACATGGCGTTCACTTGTTGTGAGGTATGCAATGATTCTTTGGAGAACATTCAAGTGGCCTTGGAGTATGTACGGGAGGTTGGAGGGTGTGATACAGTAGCGGACCTAGCCCATGGATGTGTTTGTTTTTCTGTACTATTGGTGCTATCAAGGCATGATTTGTTCCTGTGAACTATTCAAGTTTCTAATGGATGTGAAAAGGCCCAAAATGTTCAGTCAGCCAAATGCAAAAAATAAGCAACAGCTCCACTAATTGTGTTCAGTGTTCTCTTCAGGGCTCTTTAATTAGACTTTTTAAGATCCGTTTGTAAATAAAGTGATATTTAACACGTGCCGTGACTGAATTGAGGTAAATGGGCCATGTTGTGCATTCTTTTTGGAGATTTTCAAAAGAAGAGCAAAAAAAATAAGCAGTGCCGTTGTCTACTTTTGTCACAGACAAAACGTGTGTGTGCGTGTGAGTACTGCTGTCTTAAGTATGGAGAGTCTTCTATAGAAATATATGAATATAAATGCATAAATATGTATAAATGTTAACTGTGTGGCTATACATTGAATGTTTGCACAGAATCTCGAGAAGTGAGCAGCTCTGGACAGAGAGTTGAGTTTGTGTCGCCTGGGAAAAGAAAATGTCTCGAATCCACATGATTGTGTGATGGTGAAAGGGTACTTTTTGCCATTTTGCTTTGAACAATTTAGTGTTGTCATCAAGGTCCATGTAAGCCTGACATTATAACATCAAGCTCTTCAGATACAGTGGCACCTCCATAGTCACAGTGCTCCCAAAAGTGGTGCACTTTAGACTTCAAACTAAACCATTATGATGTATGTTTTGCTTTTTATTTGGCTTTCTTTTGGGCTGCAGTGATTAATTGAATAACTCGAATTATTTCATTACAAAAACAAACAAAAAAAATCTCTTGACTCAGAGCTTCATACACAAGCATTGCTGATGGCCAAAACTCATTAATTCACTCAACACACAGACTTGCTAACAGGTTATCCAGCTAACAGCCAGCCATCTCTACATCTCAGTTGCTGACACCCATGTCACTCACCAGGCTACGCACCACCTTTTAAAGCTTTACACATTCAAAGTCTCAGATAGTCTACATAACTTGAGGATGGCGACCCCAAGTGGACAAATATAATAGCTGCACCTTGCTATGTTTGATAAAGCAGGTGTCATTTCTAGCCAATTATTTGATTAATTATTGGGATAATTCGTTGTATACTCAATAGCTGCAAATCTACGTAGAAAGTATGAAAAAGGTGCAATAAATACAGAAACAGAAAGGAAATTTAGATTATACAAATTCTTTACAGTAAGTAGTTTGAGTACTGTATTTCCCCCCACTGACAGCTAGTGAAAACATTGCTTGTATAGTTAATGTAATTTTTAAAAAATGAAATAAAAAATTGCAGTACAGTAATGTGTAGCCTGGCAGAGATTTTCTTCTGGAAAAATGAACTTCACTGTTGGACTTTTGTCGGTTCCTCTGTGGGAGGCCTGTGAAGAAAGTGCATCTCCAATCTGGGAAACAACTTTTATGTGAAGTACTTGCCATTAGTTGGAAAGTGGACTCAGCGCCACAACCCCAAGTGCGTGTATGTAAGTTTCCTTTTTGTTCAGCGTGTGTTCTTGCATTTGCCTTAATGTCTCTAAGTCTGTTGAGGAATTTATGTGACTTTTATTTTTCACTTTTATATTATTCAAAGAATTGATTTTCAAATGTGTTCTGTCTTTGATTTATTTGTTGCAAAACGAAAAACCCAGCCATATTTGTGAGTTGTTTGGATTTTGTATGTATGTAAATAAATAAATTATAAGCCTTGTTCCTTTGGTTTTGTAGAATACACACACACACACGTATATTGTGTATATATACACATCTTTTAAACCCGACCCATAGATGATTTCAATGGACATGACATATTTGCGTGTCTAAACCAATAAAAAGCATAATTTAGATGTCAACACTTCTGGTTCATGATTGCATCTTAACTAACCAATCACAATCGCAAGTTGATTTGCATGATGTTCATGTTAAAAATGTTACATGTTAAGCTTAGTAAGTTTACAACACGTTACAGTCATATTTTCCTGGCGTCCACTATAACATATAAAAACATGAGATAACCCCATTTTTTCCCCATGCTGTTCTTATGTGGGAAAATAGTAAAAATATCAGCAAAAAAATGAATTGCCAAACAGGAAAAATGCAGGTCTAATAGGGTTAAACAGTATATAACACCGTATGTTTAAAAACTGCACATATGCGGGATACAAGTGAAACATTTGCCATCTTTATTCATAAATATCACTACAGTATGAATATAAAACATCTTAAATTACTATTAGTTTTTTTTTTTAACAAATACTCTTGATACTATCGTTGGAAGCTCCTCATGAGGAAAAAATTCACTGATGAACAATTTCATTTTTTGCCTCTTTGTTGCATAAAGCCTTTGCAGCAGGCCATAGTACTGTGGCACAGTGAATTTTTTGTGTGGCGTCCTCTTGGAAAACCCCCGCCTTTACACAATTTATAAACAACTTCAATTTGAAGTACACAATTTTCCATACAAAAAATATTGCTAAAATACATCAGCCAAATAAGAAGTAAAAATTCCAGTAGCTACGCCAACCTTAAGAATAAAAATCCCTACCTATCATTACTACTACCATGATTTTTTTGTTGAATTTGTATAAAAAGAATTTGTGCTGGAGTTGCAAAAATATGCAATGTCATCATCTAGTACTGAGCTGTAGGCACTGTTGTGTGTTTGGGAGAGGTAGCTAAACAACTGTACACACGATTAAGCCGCTTCAGCCTATCCTCGCTGATTTTTGGCGAGAGGCGGAACACACCCTGGGCTCGCCAGCCAATCACAGGGCACATGTACAGAAGACAAACAACCTGACATTCACACTTTTGGACAATTTAGAGTCTTAAATTAGCATCAACATCCTTTTGTAATGTGGGGAGAAGAAGACGTGGAGAACATGTAATTCTCCACATAGGAAGGCTGGAGCTGAGAGTTGAACCCTGAACATTTGATTGTGAGGCAGATGTGCTAACCACTAGCTCATTGTGCTGCTGAAATGAAAAAGTAGCCACCCATTTTCTATAGTGCTTATAGTCATTGGGGTGACAGGTGAGTTGGGGACTGGACTGGTGGCCAGCCAATCACGGGGCACACATTGAACAACAACTCACATTCGCACCTTTGGACAATTTGCGTTTTTGGAATGTGGGAGGAAACAAATGCAAATATGAAGTGTGGAAAGACGGCTCCGAGATTGGCGCCAAGAATCTCTCAACTGCTGAGAACGTCTCTCCATTCTCTAGTTTGGTATCTGCGCAAGGTTCCTTTCACCTGACGCGCTCACTGTCCGTCATCTGCCACAAGCCCAGGTTGAGCACTTTGAGGCAGGGCAACTGCGTGATCCTCTCCAGGCCCCTTTTGGTGATCTTGGTGCATCCGTACAAGTCGATGCCCGTCAGCTGGGTCAGGTGGTCGGCAATGAGCTCCAGGCCCTTGTCGGTGATGCGCACACACTGTCCGATGTTGAGCGTCTTGAGCTCGTGCATCTGCCTGACCATGCGGTTGATGCCATCGTCGCTCACGTGGCACGAGCACAGTGACAGTGACTTGAGCTGGTAGAGGCCCTGCGCCATGTACGCCAGGCTCTGGTCGCCGATCTTGTCGCAGAAGGACACGTCCAAGCCCGATAAGCGCAGCGAGCCCATGGCCAGGTGCATGATGCCCGTGTCGCTGATGTTGTCGCACGAGCGCAGGTTGAGGCTGCTCAGCTGGCTCATGTGCGACACGTGGATCATGCCGGCTTCCGAGATCCCACCGCAGAAGCTCAGGTTGAGCACCTTGAGCCCACTCAGGCCCTTGGCTACGTGCTTGAGCGACAGGTCGGTGAGCTTCTGGCAGTCCTGCAGGGTGAGCTTCTCCAGCGCCAGGCAGCCCTCGGCCGCGCTGCGCGTCATGCCTGACAGGTGCCCGATGCCCACGTCGGACACGTGGCGGCAGCTGCGCAAGTTTAGGCTCTTAAGCCGGTGCAGCCCCCAAGCCACCAGGAGGAGCCCCGTGTTGGTGATGTTGCTGCACCCACCCAGCTCCAACACCTCCAGATTTTTCAGGTACTGGGCGATGCGGCCCAGGCTGGAGTCGCTGATCTGCTTGCACAGGCTCAGGTTGAGAACCCGCAGCGACGGGATGTCCTGCACGAAGGCGTAGCCCAGCCCGTTGTCCGTCAGGCTGAAGCAGCCGCACAGATTTAAGCTCTCGATGTGGGGCATGCCCTGGATCACGTAGCTCAGGCTGCGCCTCAAGCTGAGGATCTGGACCTTTTTGATGCCCCTGGTCTGCAGGCTGGGGAAGAGGGAAGGGTTGGCCCTGCGTAGATGCAGCTTGGCTTCCACCCCCCGCCACACCGACTTGTGGTAGGACGCGTCCCTCCACGCTGCGCACACTTGGGCCACCCGGCCTTTGTCTTTCACGTCCAAGTAGCTGAAGATAATGGCGAGGATTTCGGGGAAAAGGCACGAAACGTGGGTCTCCATTTCTAACATGAGGAGGGTGAGACAATACGGCCGTTGTTAGCGAGCCCACGGAAAACTATCGCGTTACAGCCTGAAATTCAGTATAAAGCAGTTCATCTCACACTCCTCTTGTTGCCGTTCTATTATAAAAAGGCAGAATATGAGTCCTGAAGCGGTGGTAATAATTACCAAGCCGGCCAGTGAGGCTAATGCCACAGAGGTAGTTAGCATATGTCGGCTAGGCGCCCCGCCAGCCTTACACGAACAAAGTATGCCTTAGTCCAGCTCATCATACCCGAAAAGACACGCGTTTTCGGCTAGCGGAAGTGCAGTACCAATCCATTTTCTCTTAAGCCATGATGCTGCAGCTGTGTGACCTCTGGAGGCATTTCCAGTTGCCGGCCCGGAGCTCTATTGACTGACATCGGTTAGCTTATTGCTAGGCTAACGCTAACTTCAAGCCAGCGACACCGAGCGGAGGAAACGGAAGCTCCATCCTCACAGCCGGGGAGTTGTCACAGGTGGGGATACTGTGGGCACACATAATTTTTTTTTTTTTTTAAAAATCACACGTAGACCGATTTTTTTTTTTTTTGTAAAGTTAAATAAGGGGACAAATCGGCAATTGTATGCTTAGTGGTCTTGCAGTGAGTCGTGAACCGTATACAGCACAACATAACGATGTCTCGTGGCACCAAGACTGGACGAAAAAAGGCAGTGCAGAGCCTTAGAGGCCTCCAGACTGCATGGATACATAAAAGAATAAGACAGCGAATAAGCTAAGCTAATTGTTAGCTTATTTGGTCACAAAATACATTGCGGTTGAAACTGTCAATGCACGATTTGCTTGCGCATGCGCGGTGTCGATAATTCTTTTCGCTAACCTGAAACACACACACACACACACAAACATTTTTTTTTAGTTGTATTAAAAAAAATTGTACCTGTAGAAAAAAGTATAAATTTGTATCTGTAAAAGTCGTGATTTGTACCTGTAAAAAAAAATTGTACTGGTGGAATAATAATAATAATAATAATTGTACCTGTAAAAAAATAAAAATAATAATAATAATTGTATCTGTAGAAATGACAACTTGTAGTCAAAGAAGTCGCCACTGGGAGTCACAAGTGTTTTTTCTGCTGCTGTCTCGTCACTTGACTTTTTGCACCAAATCTCTCGCTGCTTGTAGAGCACGGTCATTTGTACTCGTAGAAGAAGAGGGCAGGCTCTGGAGTATTTGGGCGGGCTAAAGTTCAACCTCATTGGTTCAGCGAACGACAGTGGGTTGAACTCAAATGACGCCACGTTTTTATCATTAATATGTACAAGTCCGAAATTCCAAACAAACGAGAGTAGCCACACTAGTTTACGTGTCATTTTGGAAGAAGAGGACGTCCCAGGCATGGGAATTTCAACATGGTTCAATATACAAACACCGTGTGGAACAGCTTAAACGTTGGTTGACATGCAGACCACTCAGTGGACTGAAAGAAAGAAGTTTTAGTATGAAGGTAAGATTTATTGTACGATCATAGCTCGTAATCCGGTGCTAGCTAGCTCATCTCATGTTGTTAATTGTCACGAAAACTGAACACATTGAAGTCACGATTTTCATTTAAAGATTTGAAGCCTACCTTTGGACTGTGATTTTCTGTCCTGAATGTAATTTATTTTACCTGGGCCATTTGTATTGTCATAGCTGAGACAGTGCAAACATATGATCAATAGCTTGTCCCTGCACTTTTTTAATGTCTTCAAAAACTACCTGTATTCTTGAACAGAGATATATTAAGCTCGACAGCCTTTCATATGATGTGAGTTCATGATGACATATTTGCAGTTTTATTTCAAAAGCCTATACTGTACATACAGTATCTCATGTGTTGTTAAAACAAGTTTTGCAGTGAAATTCAAATGATCATTCTTAACACTTGTAAACATACACATTTGCCTTCAACACTGAAGCCAAATAAAAAGAATGCAAATGGAACGTTTATGAACAATGTCTGTGTTTTACCACTATTTCTGATATTAAGATGTGACAAAATCTGTTTTTTTCTGGCTAACAAGATAAAGCTAAATGTTTAACCGATTACATTTAATGTCAGTGGCTGTGTTTTGATAATGACCCAGCTAGGAAGCTATGATTATTTTTATTATATGAATATGCTGACCCAACCATTCTGTTTGCACAGATGCCAGCATGCAGTCAATCAAAGCTACTTCTTGATCCATCTCTAGACGGTGGCACATGGGGTGACATCAAACCTGCTTCAAAGCGGCTGTGTAGTCCAACAAATGAGAATCCTTGATACACTGGTTACTGTTCTAAGAGAATTTCGCTGCAATCACCTTTGGGAAAGTGAAGAAATTATGCTTTCTAGACTTCTTCCAATTTTGAGTTTGAAATGTTAAAGGAATACAATTTAATCCATATTGAGAGTTATTTGAAATAGTAAGATCAAATAACAACATGTATCATTCGATAAACAAGATTGTGCATCATTTGAAATGTTTTATTTGATGTCCAGAAGAGCCGTTTCTACAGCCATTGCTGTGGTTGTGTCAACCTGGATTTGAAGATCAGGGGGGTATTCCATCAACGCAGCTAAAGAAAGTGAGGCTCATGCAAAAAAGCGAGGCTGGAAGTGAACACCATCTCCGAATAAAGCGCCAAGTCGTTCCACTAACCCATTGCAGCCGTGTCTAATCAAGGCTAACGTAAACCAGGCTTACATAGCCTGGCTTTGTACGCGCTCCCGGGGTAGACAAGAAGCCCCGATGAGTCGATAGGAGAAATTGCAATCAATTATGTCAAAAGACAGCAAAACGAGAGCAGTATTCTTCTCACAAACAGAACAAAAGTTATTGATGGAGCTGTATGAGGAATTCAAGACTCACCAAAAAAAGGGCAATACTGCTGCTATCAATAAGATGAGGGAAATATCATTGGCAAAAAACATAAAAAATAGCCGACAGACTAAATGTATAAGTTATAATTGTTTCATGTTAGATGTGTATTTCAAATTAATAGTGTTATTAATTATTGATTTAATGTAAAGCACTTTGAATTGACCTACATATTCATTCTTCACTGTTACATCTCAACAGTAGTCAAAAGCGATCATGGCAACAAGTCGGCAAGTAGCCTATAACATTATATATAAAAAATAAAACTAAATAGGTGTTGAGCTGTAAATATATGTTGCCCATTATTGTAGCCACCAGAAAAAAAGACTAAGGCCACTGCCACAGGTGGGGGAGGGGACCTCCGCCTGCTACCTTCACATCAGCTGAAGATCTGCGAAATAAAACAGTCTTTTCCTTAATCCGGCTTGATGGAATACCCCCAGGTGTCATCTCCAGTCTCTTGGCTGCTTGCTGATGGAATGGGTGATCCTTTTCACTGATGCTTCAGCAGTGTCTCCACCTTTTGTGCAAGATTTTGAAATTTATGAGATTCTCATTTAATTAAAAATAAATAAACTAACATTTGACCTAGTTACTTTTGTTAAAGTAGCTAGGTGACAGTGACACTGCTCACATCTTAGTGATACAGATAGACTAGCATTTCAAAAGCAGAATAGCCAATATTCAAATAAGAGTACTGTTACATTGGAAAATTTAACTCAAGTAGAAATTAAAAGTGCAGAAAAATACTTGCACAAATATTTGAGTACTGTGAGGGATGAGTAAACTGAGTGTAAGAGCCTCTTTTTTTTTTAACTGTTGCAAAGCATAGATTGCAAAAATACTGACATTTATCAAGAAATTATAATATTTAAAATAAAATGATTGAGAATAAAGGGTTGAGGTTAAAATACCTGTAGCGGCTTAAAGATTCATTCGCAGCAAAAATGTTTTGTTATCATTTTATTATGATAGCAAGAGTACAGATGAATATAATGAATAATTGAATATAATTTTACTCAAATACAAGTAGCTGAGTATTGTCCACTTTTGGTTATAGGTTTAGGTTATCTTGTAAAACATTTAATAGGGTTCTGTAGCTCTATAGTAATTTTCACATCTAAGCACTAAGCAGCAGTTTTGAGGTATTTTTAGATTATTATTATTAATTTTACAGGTACAAGCTATTGATCGTATGTTTACACTGGTAGGCTTCAAATCTTGAAATAAAAATCGTGATTTCAATGTATTCAGTTTTCGTGACAACTAACAACATGAGATGAGCTAGCTAGCACCGGATTACGAGCTATGATCGTACAATAAATCTTATCTTCATACTAAAACTTCTTTCTTTCTGCCCACTTTGAGTGCTCTGCATGTCAACCAACGTTTAAGCTGTTGCACACGGTGTTTGTATATTGAACCATGTTGAAATTTGGGACGTCCTTTTCTTCCAAAATGACGCGTAAACTGGTGTGGCTACTCTGTTTGTTAGGAATTTCGGATTTGTGCATATTAATGATAAAAACGTGGCGTCAGTTGAGTTCAACCCACTGTCGTTCTCTGAACCAATGAGGTTGAACTTACAAAAAAAGTACAAATCAGTTTTGCACCATTTGTAGTCAGAGATTTAGTGCAAAAGTCAAGTGACTGGACAGCAGCAGAAAAAAACACTTGTGACTCCTAGTGGCGACTTCTTGTCAGTTGTTGTCATTTCTACAGGTACAAATCACAACTTTAACAGACACAAATTTACACTTTTTTTGTACAGGTACAAATCATATGACTTTTACAGCTACAAATTTTTTTTACACAAACATTTTTTTACACAAACATTTTTTTTACAGATACAAAAACATTTTTTACAGGTACACATTTTTTTTACAGGTACAAATCACGACTTTTACAGATACAAATTTATACTTTTTTTCTACAGGTACAATTTTTTTTTACAAGTTAGTTTTGCACCATATTTACTCCATAGTTGAGCTTTAACCCGCCCAAATCCTCCACAGCCCAAGTACAAATTACGAATCAGTTTTGCACCATCGGTTGCGAGAGATTTGGTGCAAAAGTCAAGTGACTGGACAGCAGCAGAAAAAACAATTGTGACTTCTAGTGGTGACTTCTTTGACTACAAAGTACAAATCACGACTTTTACAGATACTTTTTTGTACAGGTACAATTTTTTTTGTACCGGTACAAATCATGACTTTTACAGGTAAACATTTTTTTTACAGGTACAAAAAATGTTTTTTACAGGTACAAATCACGACTTTTACAGGTACAAATTTATACTTTTTTCTATAGGTACAATTTTTTTTTTAATACAACAAAAAAAAACATTTTTTTTTTACAGTTACAAGTTACTTTTGCGCCATATTTACCTCCACCCCCCCCCCCCCAAAAAAAAGATGTAATTTTTTTTTTGTTTTAAGGTTTTTTTGTTTTGTTTTTTTGATCAACGATACAGGCTTTCTTTTTTGTATTTTCTTTGCAGTCTCTGCGTGTATCCACCAGAGGGAGGCACAAATCGAGTACTAGTGCTACAAAAGCGCTGTATGAGAATATAAATACAGTAGGTACTTTATCGCAACGTTACTATAGTCCTATTGTGATAATGGTAGTGATGTATTTAATTATTTGTTTATTTTGAGACAACAATTTTTTTATATAGAAGAGGATGAAAAGGGGGGAAATGTGGAGAATGTGTGTAATGGTGTTTCCCCGGTGGCTGGAGTCGCTGTACTACTTGTGTGTGCAAATGACCCTGTCTGCAACCGAGCTCAGACAGATGGCCAATTTACTCCAATTAGCCCATTCTCAGCACATCTTCGTTAACAGCTCACCACGCACACCCAGAAGTAATTTGTAACCCTTTGGCCATTTAGCTTGCCTGCACTAAAATCATTGGTGGCCTAAACACAGGCAGAAGCACTAACCTACATTTACAACTTAAATTCTAATATTTTTCCTTTGAAATTGTGTTAATGTATGCCCAATACTCTTATTTTCTTCATTTGGTAATTTTTTCTCTTATATGTTAGATTTTATTTATTTAGTTAGTTATTTAGTCAGTTATTTACCGGTATTTAGTTAAGTTATTTTTTATGTCTAGTCAGTTTTCAGTCTAAATGTGTGGCTGTGTCAATCTAATCCTGCCAGGACCTTCACATTAGTAGTGCTGGCACATGTAACAAAATAAATTAGCAAAGGCAACGTTTCTTTAAAACAATTCAGATGTCAAATTCGTCCTCACAAGGCCAGCCAGCTGGCCCTTGATGATGCCATTTTCGATCTCATCAGTTAGTGAAAGCGAAACTGATTACAGCCAATTTCGATGAGCAAAACAAATCAGTAGCAATACAAATATTAAAGGGGAAGTCAAGTAAAAAAACATTTATAAAAAAAATATATATATATATATATATATATTGACGATAATATATTCTATGCGGTCCTACTGGTCTTAACATAGCATTTCAAATAATATTGCATTTGTATAATAGGAATTAAGCAGCAAAACCACCTGCTTTTATCCATTTCAGTGGGCGGACATTTAGCAAAATGACATCACAGTGCCGAGGGGCTTGGCTTGCAAACGTCTTAGGCTATGACCATCCATCCTATCTATTTTCTTAACCGCTTAAACACAGAATACAGTTGAGCCATGATTGGACATTACCTGAGCATAAAAGTTTGAAATATGGTGGCTACTTTGCTGATTTTGTCTATGGCAGGGTTGTTTTGGATTGTAACGCCTGCGACAAACAAAAGGTTACTGTATAAAGTACCTCCTTTTGGCCCACCTTGTATGGTGTGCATAGTTAAAGCAATACCGCTCAATCAAAAGTAGAATAATCTCGTCCAATCTCTTTATCCGCTACAGGGCGCTGGAGCACAAATGACTGACCTGGGATCAGGGCTGAGATGGTGTCACACAACGTTAACTTAAGACAGCCTCTGTGTCTGCTTGCGCATGTGTGCTTGCGTGTGTAAGTGTTGTGATGCCGTGACACTGAGGTGAAAACACAAGTTGACACTGACTCACAAAAGAGTGGAGCAAGTGCTAGTGATGGGCGAAAAGGGGGGTGACATTTGAATGTGTGTGTGTGTGTGTGTGTTCTGTGTGATGCTGTGACGCTGAGGTGAAAACACAAGTTGACACCGACTCGTAAGAGAGTGGACCAAGTGCGAGCAGTGAGTGAAAGTGGGGTGAGATTTCTTAGAGAGATAGAGTGAAATATGATGGAGGCAAGGATGGCACAGCTCCAATTTTCTAGAACAGACTTTGAATGCATTTTAACCGAACAAATGAACCAAACTAATTATGACCAAGCAGCCCTTCAGACAGCTTGTACACAACCAAAGCCACAAAATGAGTTTCAACAACCTTGTCACTAATTTACGTTTTGAAAAAATGAGTCATTTTTGGCATCAGATGTTGGGCATCATTCACTCATTACCTACTTGCAAAGCACTTTACCAGACAGACAACTTTTTTGTGTTGACTTGCTAGCTAAAACAGATAGGACAACTCTAAAAAGGAGCTTTAAAGCTGTTTAATGTCACTCCCATCTTAAAGCCGTGTCTATGTAACAATTTGCCCCCAAATATCTTTACAATAGCCTTTTTATCTTCTAATTAGTAGATTAACACCTTAGCTGTTCCCAATGGTATTCCTGCATTTGGGTACAAATTTCCCGCTCTCTGTGTACATTGTGTATGTAAAGAAGGGAGTGTGCAGTTTCATTTTCTGGCTATAGGTGGCAGTAGGAATTTGAAATTTAATTTTTGCATTCAGCAGCTTTAAGTTTACTGTCAAACCAAACGTAAAAAAAGCAGAATCCCACATAGTATATTTAAAACATTTGTGTATTTGCCTTAGGAATGCCCATGCTAGCTTAATGCTAACATAATAGGAAACGCCTTAAAATGGCTAATGAAACTAGCATTGATATTGTGGTAGTTAAAAACATTTAAGCAACTTAAATTTGAACACAAAAATAAGCAACATATCTGTCTATAAGATAGGTCGGCTTAGCTTAATGCTAACAAACAAGTTAAAATGTCAGACAGGCTTAATGAGCAGCAGCATCTATGTGGCGGGTGCCCATTTTAGAGACGAATGACTCTTTGACGGATATCCACTTCAAATGACGGAAACATTGCCTGTTTCGCTGAGGAATGACAAATTGACGGGTACAATGTGGTTTGGCTTGAAATATTGACAGCTTGACATTGAAGCACTGTTGACGATTGCCAAATGACAGATGCTCAAAATTTGTTGACGTGCTCACCTCTCAGCACTGTATTATACGACACCCGGTGACCAAGTCGCGCACACTGTCTGGAAGTTGTGGCAATGGCTTAATGATAATGCACAAACTGCTTAACTCTTTTCAATTTCAATTTTCAAAGTACATATATTATAAAATTATTTTCTTCATTAAAAACACATATTACAAACAAAATGTGCTGGATATTTTTGTGGAGGCTGGAATAAATTGCATTTCTGTTCATTTCAATGGGAAAATATGATTTGAGATACGAGTGTTTTGAGTTTTGAAGGTGGTAACGGAGTTAATTTAAGTCATATCTCAAGGCACCGTAGTATAAATAAAGTGAAGTATAGATTTGTGAAATTTCTACTTAAGTAATGAAGTATTTGTACTCTGTTACTTTGCAAGTCTGAGCATGTGAAATATTTTTTCGACTCACATTTCACATATTCCATTTACGGCTGTAAAAAAAGAGGCAAAATTATTCAAGTATTTCCCCTTTTTTTTTAAATATATATATTATGCCTGTCTGATGCAAGCTGTAACTCACTCTACAAGCAGACGGGGAAAGAGAGAGTGAAAGAGACAGAGAGAGAGTAGAGAGAAGTAGTGAGAGATGAAAATTCACAGCATGAGCTCATAAAAGTAAAAGCATGTTATGAGGGTAAAATGCAGTGGTAGGCGCACTAGGCGGTCTCTGCTGGCCTAACACGATCAGAAGCCCTCCATTTCCATTCCAAAATAATTTTATTTGTTCCATGAAATTGTTTTCCTTTATTCTCAACATTTCCTAACATTTCTCTTACACACATGTACAGCATGTTAATTTTTTTGGGACCAATCACATTTGAGCATCTTTGTGTTGCCAAGCCAGTCTAATTTCCCAGGGCCTTCAGAATCAGTTTTGCTCGCTGATGTATTTTAAACGATATTAGCAATGGGATTGGGTCAGAGCGCTGGCCCTCAATGATGACATTATTTTTTTGGTCCTCTGGTGGGTTGGTCGGAGCAAAACTTACAGCCAAGTTCGACTTGCAAAACACATCTGTCGTGAACTGTACTCATTGATACGATAATAAGTATTCCTCTTTAGTGATGTTATTAAAATGATTGTTATTGTTATTTTGAAATCCTAATACTGACCATGAAATGCTTGTTTGAAACATTGACCTTTGTTTAAACCCTTTACCCATCCCTGAAATTGTCATTTGTAACCTTAACCATGACCCTGGCTTGAAACCCCATTTTGTTACCTTCCTTTGAAACCCTAACAGTGGACTTGTGAAACCATAACCCTTGTTTAAAACTTGGGATGCGCGAATTTCCATCCTTATTTCAAGGTATCGGTACTCGTGCCCTTTTGTGTCTGTTTTATGATCAGGGACTAGAAATAATGAATTAGAAGAGTAGAACATTTCCATGAATCCATGCAATTGTCAGGAAACATGCAATAATGGTAAATACAGGTCTTTCTTTAAAATCTTCTGTCATTGTTTTAGGAAGGGCATTTTCTGTATCAAAATTACTATTGATATTGGTACTTTGTATCGGTGATCACTATAGAGTTGAGTACTCTACTGGTATCGGCCTAAGGAAAACATCCTTATAACCTGTCTTAAAACCAGGATTTGAGACCCTAACCCAGGCTTGAAGCCCTACTTAAAAAAAACGTATATTGGCCTTGAAATTGTAATTTGAAATCTGAGCACTAGTTTCAAACTAGCCCAGGCAAGGAACCCTACATTGAAACCTATTTTGAAAGCCTACTCTGAAACCTTAACACAGGCCTTCACTAGCAAATTTTAAACCTTAAGCCATAACTCTGTCCAGAAGCTATATGACTTTAAACCCCAACTCAGGCTTGAAACCCCAACATTGGCCGTGAAACCCCAAATTGAAACTTTACCCTTGTACAGTATACCCAGGCTACAAACCTTAGTTTGAAACTTCCTTTTGAACCTAACACTGGACTTGAAACTAATTTGAACACATTTATTAACAAGAATCTCTCGTGACATGTACACATAATTTACTGTATTGAATTTTTGTACCTTTTTGTCATGCAATTGGATAACTGCTGATTCTGTAGTGCTCCGAATAACGTCTGAGGCACAGTTGCATGCCGGTCTAACTTGTTTTTGTATAGCTGATGGTTTCTTAACTGCAACGTGATAGCGGTGATATTAAGATGTGGATGAAGTCCTGACTGAAATCACGCCACATTTGTTTTGTTCCCTGTGAAAAACCTCCTTCACCCTCCTCACGCTCTCTCCATCTGTACATTATGTAGATGTCAATAATTGAAGACAAGATCGGGGAGAAGCAGGCGCTTAACAACAGGTTACAAGCTGGCCTGTAAAATCTGCATTTGTGAATAAAAGATGACTGCGAGACGTTCAAAGCGGCTGGGAGCTGTCAAGGCTGCCATTTGTTTTGTGACAGTATCGCGGCAAAAAGTGACACTTCAAATGCGGGCCTTTGTCTTTATCTTGGCAGGTTTTCAATCTTTGCTCTATTTCGGCGCACACATTCTCAGTACGGCGCAGCGTCATTTTGCTACCCGTTGTTTTGGAGATGCTCTTTTATCTGGCGGAGAGCCTTTTGTTGTTTCCGACTTTCTCTTTGTTTTTTTAAATTTTGCGAGCCGCACAATGTCAAAGATGATGTGCTAACTGCATTCAAAGCGCAAATGTCCTGCGCTTGCAAAGGATACCTGAATGTGCCACTGCTTGCTGCTCCTTCTGACATCGTTCCTATGCTTAGCCATTTGTTTTTGGGGGAAAATGTATGCATCAGAAGTACTAGTGGTATTGGATACAAGTAGTGGTATGGATCTGAAAAAAAAAGTGGTGTCTCATATCCCTAGTAGTGAGATTACTGTATAAAATTTTCTTAGTTAACATTTAGTGTGTTACTAGTACCACTAGTTGTTTGTTTTAAGATATTCTTGATATGCATATTAAGATCCATGTGCGAGTTTGCTCTTTGTCCTAGTAAATCAATTCACTGCACTCGTCGAATGAGTATCTTACTAGTAATGTTTTTGCCCTATTGTCTTCCACTATATGCAAGTTTGGTATACTAGTAGGATAACTACATTTTACTAGTGAGGCAAAACTGCGCTCTAGTCTGTATGCTAGTGAAGCACTAGATGGTGAGTACTTTTATTTTTTTAAATGTCACTACTGCTGGCACTAGCAATTTTTTTCACCACTAGTACCATTTTTGGCCTATCAAAATGAAGTTAAACTGGATATAAGTGCTACTAGTACTACTGGCAAAGCACTACTAGATGTTAACTAGTAGACTTGTATAACATCACTACTAGTACTTTTTGCATTACTGGTGCAACTTTTGGCCTATGACCTTAAGATGGATATTAGTGATGTTATAACTATTTTCTTAATTTCTACGAATCTAGTGCTTCAAAAGTAGTACTATTTGCACACAGGTGTAACTAGTGCAGTGTTTTGTTGCTTGTAGTTGTTCTATTTGTGAGAACAAAGAGCGTACTATGGATCTTATATCCAGCATAAAGTCGTGTTAGCAGACCAAAAGTGTCACTAGTTTAAAAAAAAAAAAAAAAAGGAAAAAAATAAGTTATTTGTAAGACACAGTCATTTTCCAATGCCCTGAATTGTCTTACTATTGGACAAACAATGTACTGCACTCGTAGATAGAACTTCAGTTGGATATCAGTAATATCAACTGAATGCTTACACGGCATATTCGTCCTCATCCGTATTTCTTCATCCAGCCATCTTTCATTTACTCTTCCTTTCTCTTCTCCAGCCAGCTTTCCTTCCTCCTACTGTACTTCCATCTATCTCTCCACCTCCTTCCTTCCTCTCTCGCTTCCCCTCTTCTCCATCCTTTCATTCTCTTCTCCCCCTAACTCCACCCTCCCCTTTTTTAATGCCACGGGCCTGCAGATCCTTCCTTTGTTCCTGACATCTGTTTGCTGGCTGATTAATTGAGATGAGCATGTGGGGTGAAGGCCTGTATGTGGAGGGAGGAGGTGGGGGATGGGGGCTAGCTGAGACTTCCCCAGGTAATGTGTGTGTTTGTGTATGATGATCAAGAGCATGGAAATGGAAGGGAACATGATAATTATTTTCTTTAAAAAATAATAAAGCTTTCTCACAGTTTGGCACCTACGGATTTGCTTACTTGCGGATTCAATTTATTTTATTTATTCTTCAAAATTAAAAAAATATATTTTTCCCAGTATCCCCCTATTTTCACCTCATTTATTAGCGTGTTTGGATTGGTAATAAATAAATAAATGAATAAATAAATAACAAAAGGTGTTACTATTGACTTTAATCCATTATATGTGCACACTGAACCCACATTTAGCGCTATGGGAATACATTATAGACCTACCCTTGATAGGTAAAACTATGCAACATTGAGTGACCATATAATATATATTTTTTTTTATTAAATAGTTTTGCCACTATTGCACACTTTAAACACATTTAAACTTATTAAAGCTCACTTAAACTTATTAAAACCTACTTTTTAAATTATTTTAACACTTAAGTTCTCAAAAAAAGCTAGACAATTTGAAATTAAACAAGACTTGCTCTCACAGTTCTTCAAATAAGAGCCAAACCGGGCTTGCATCAAGCTGCTTGCCACTCCAAGTTGACTGACACGTAAAACCATAGAATTAAACTTGCCTAACACTAAAATGTTCACCAAATCTGATGATCGTTCTGCTAGCTTGTAAAGCCCCTATCCCACTGAGTTGCGAGCATTGCCGACCGATGCTAAAGTTGCGTTTTGCCAAAGTTTGACAGGGTTCGAATTGGAATATGTCGCATTTGTGTTTGGAGTTATTCGTAGTTGTCGCCATTATCATAAGAACATTTTGAACATGTTCAAAATTTTGAACATGTTCAAAATTTCCTTTGGAATCCATTGTTTCACCAACATGCGCATTTGCTCGTAATCCCGTCGTAATTCATCGTTATTTGCCATGAATGTGTTGGCAAAGTTCTTTCCGAGGTCCCATTCATAAATTCACTCTGACGCTCATATGCTACGGTGAGAGAGTGTTTGTTTTCAGGTGGAGCGCGCTGTTTGAAGATGTGCGCAAGCATTGAAATCATATTTCAAAAACAAAAAACAAAAAGCTAGTTTGGAGATATGTGTTGAACATATTTTGTAGTTTGTATTTCATGTTTTCCAATTGCTCAATGTGCCCACCATGGGCAGCGCTGACAGTCAAGCAGGGTGAAAATGGGTGATATTCCTCCAAAATGCATGCAGATGTTGCCGCGCGGGAATATATAGGCTCTATCAATGGCATCTGACTCGCTGAGAAAAAAAAAAAAAGGTTTAATTATTATAATAATTATTATAATAATAATAATTATTATTATTATATGAATGTGCGGCAGCATTTCCGTCTTAAATATTATCCAAATTATTGCAAGCTTTGTTCTAATATTTTTAGACAAAGATTAACATATGTTTGCACATGCACTCAAAAATTTTGGGGACAATCAGTCATGGTTTTCATTCATAATACCACTAGGGCTGGTTGCACATAATTGGTTGTGTCGCATTCCGCTGCAGTCACGTCTACAAATGTCTTCCCCCCCCCCTTTCTTTCTAAAAGGAAGAATATGAAAAATATGAGTGATATCTAAATTATGGCAACATACTTGACAACACATAGGCCTACTCATTTTAATAGCACAAAATTAGACCAGGAAATAAGTCCAGAATGACCAGGAGTTGCTTGCACGCAAACACGTCACGGCAATGACTGACTGAACAAAAATGTCTAATAATTACATCCTCTAATAAAAAGGAAACGAAAAATTATAATTTTAATCTATTGTGTGGTTCAACTTGACTCAAATTCTAGGTTAATTTGCGCATTGTCTCAAATGTCGCTTTTACATCATAAACTGACAGAGACAACAAACACATATTTTGCGAATTCAACATTCGCAGCGTTCGGCAATGTTCGCAGTTAAGTGGGATAGGGGCTTAACATGATGCAAAATGCTTTAAATGGGCTCACAGAAATTGGCATAGATTTTATAGTAATTGAAGACCTTCAAACAACTATTACTATAAGACACAAGGAGCAACAACAAATAAAAACGGGGCATACAACAGTGCTCAAAAGAATATAGGCCTACTGAATTGTCTCTGCTCTGCGGGACAACAAATATTACTTGAACTCAGGTGAATTTGGACAGTAAAATCCATTAAAACAATGATTGATTATAGTAGCGGCACGACGAGTGATCTGTTATTTAACGTAGGGTGACCAAACGTCTTTATTTGGGAGGACAGACCATTTTCTTACGTCCTGTTTCTGGCGTCCAAGGTTTCATAAATTCATGGACATGTCCGGTTGGCATTGCGTGACAAATAGAAGGTAGAAGTACGCTGTGTAACTGCGACTGGTACCACAATTTGAAGGCCGGGGCAAGTGTCCTCTTTTTTTTGGAAATGTGAATATGGTCACCCTAATTTTAACGGCTCAGCTAATTCGTTTTCTGGGACAACAATGTGTAAAACAAGAACTAAACAGAGACACTTTTTTGCATAAATGCATCTGCAATATCAAGTGAGTCTATTGAGGAAGCATGACACATACGTGGAATAATTTGGTAACAATGAACAAGTCGAACCGTATTCCATGGGAGTGATTTATGTTTGGCTGAGGTCACAAATCATCCGTTGGAACAGACGTGTATTTAAAGGTCACACAGGCGGGTCAGAGGATATCAGGGGTGGGCTCCCGTGGTTATAATGCCGGGTGTGAAATGTACTGGGCGAAGTTCAAAACTAAACTCTGTCCACCATGTCGATGGCAAATTAGTGGCGTAGGGGGGAAAATCAACGGATTGACTGATGGGAGTCATCAATCAATTCATCCAATTTTCTATCAGTGCTTGTCATTCATTTCAATAGGGAAAATTATTTGATTTACTAGTAAACTGACTTCTGAGCTTGATCGCAATTTATTTTTTTAAAATTGTAAGCCAAGGTGCCACAGTATTTTTTTTAAATGCCTCAACTACCTTCTTTTGTATCCTTTTATGTCTTCTGTGTAGACAACGAGCAAGCTTCATTGTGAGGAGCCTCTATAAGCTATTTATACCCTCCTGTTTGTCACTGCTGGATCAATACATGCACTGGGCCTGCTAAAAGGCGCGAACTAAAGTGCTGGGACACACTTCTTAATCAGTTCCGTCAGGGGTTAGCTTCCCCGTGACCTTTCACAGGATGAAGGCTATCACATGGATGGGACTATTGTGCCTTTGACAATTATTTTTAGTAAATGGAAAATGAATGGATGGATGGAAAATTATCTATCTATCTATCTATCTATCTATCTATCTATCTATCTATCTGTCTGTCTGTCTGTCTGTCTGTCTGTCTGTCTGTCTATGATCCATCTGCCTGTCTCTGTCTGCCTTTCCTTCCGCCCGCCCATCCTCTGTACGCCAGTTTCTCTAGCCATCCAAGGATCTCTCATATCTTAAACTATCATATATTCCTGCATTCATCTATCTACCCCTCCATCCAGCATCCCTCCTCTCCACCTCCATCCATCATACATCATCAGCTCCAGTTCCATCCGTCCATCCATCCGTTCATCATCAGCTCATGTTCCATCCATCCATCCATCCATCCATTTATTTGTCCGTTTATCCTCCCATCATTTAAAAAAAATCTAAATCTCTCAAATCTTTATTAAAAAAAAGAAAGAAAGAAAGGGAGAAAAAGAACAAGCGAAACAAGCTGTGAAACAAGCTGTGAAACAAGTTACATTTGCCATCACCCAATGTTCATGTTTGAAAGGGAGCAGGAATCATTGAATCCAAGCCTGATATCTACAATATCAATATTACTAAAGGAGTAACCCTAGATTAAAAACAATTTTCCAGTTTAACCCCTGGGCGTTATTTTATTTTGAAATGGCTTGGTCAGAACCAACAAAAAGCCAAAAAATGGTCAAATAACGCCCAGGGGTTAAGACTGTTTTGCATTGTTTTTTTTGCACGTTTAGCCTTCATTTAAACATTTGCGCACATGATCAACAAAAAGCCATCCAAACCTCAATAAGTATGGACTGTTAAGGGTGTTATTATGGCCGCCGTGCGAAAGCACTTCTGCCACAATGCTTTGCCGCCATGTCTAACACTGTTGTCTATTGACTTTCATTTAAGTTCTTGCCTACTTTTTCACCTTCCTTCTTTGATTTTTTACAAACACATCAGTGTCTAATTAAATGTCTTGCTATGCAGCAGACCGGGAAGATGATGAGAACGATTGGTGATTCTATATAAAATATATGCATGGTGACCTCCTCTGACAATTATATTTGATATAATGCAGTATCACATCACCCCCTCCCTGCCCCCCTCCCCAGTCTTGCACCCTTTCCTCCTTCCTTCCTTCCTCCTCCATCTTTTAATCTTCTTTCCTTACTGCGTGCCGGCTCTATTAATGTCTGCTGTGCTAACATTGCGAATGACAAATATATTTACTAACAGGCACACATGGATGGTACAAGAGTGACTGGCTAGATAATGATGATCGCTAACTCACTTGTGTGGAGGGGGGGTCAACGGGCTTGGATGAGAGTGTGTGGGGGTAGCGGGAACATAGAGGGGGAAGTAGGGGAAGATGTGAGGCTTTGTCTTTTCTTCATCATTTGGCTGCTTGTGTTTGTCATCTTCTCTCTGTGGTGGCCTGTCAGTGGTGGGCGAGAGACAGAGAAAAAATAGTAGGGAGGGTGGTGGGGAGCGGTGTGTGTGCGATGGGGGTAGAAATATTTAAGTGCTGATGGCAGCCCCTGGTTACTGCAGGGACTGTAGTGTCGTCTCTTATTCTGCCACAGCATGCATCGGACAGGCAAGTGATAGAGAGGCAAGGAAGTTGGGATGGGGGGTGGGCGGGTCTGGGTGGCTTCACAAGTCTGTGACGGCGTCTGTTTTGAAGGTGGGAGAGCAGGGGGAAAATTATTTAAAGGTTTTATTAACCTCATCATGAGTCGCTCTTCTCCCCCTACTCTTGCTCGTGATAGATTGACTTATACGACTCACTCGGTGACAGGCCTTCCCCAGTGTTTCCACGGCGATAAGGTCAGGGGTGCTCGCTCGTTATTGGTTGTTGTCTGTAATCATGGCGCGTTGTGCTGTCGCTCCTCCTGTTCCTCTCTTGACCTCGCTGCAGCAGAGCGTGACCGGCATGGGCTAGGCTGCCCAGACTGTCTCCAGTTGGAGTTCAGAGGTCTCTAGAAAGTACACTGGCACCTTGACATGCGAGCTTAAGTTGTTGCACTTTCATACTTTCTAAATAAGGAGGTCGGTCCTTCCTGCTTTTATCAGTATTTTTGTTAATACAAGTATACTTCTACTTAAGTGCAGAGTGTGAGTACTTCTGCCTCCTGCGCACCACAGCTTCATCCTTTTCACAGTTTCCTCCTTTTGCTTTATCTCCCCTCAACATTGGGCCGCCGTTGTCAGTTTGTGGTTGGCTAACGTGTTGTTGCAACTGATCCCACAACTGCTTATCAAACGCTATACAGCTGTATGGAAAAAAGTATTAGGACACATGGCCATTATTAACCTGCACAGGAAATTGACATGGAAAAAAATAACGCAAAATGTTGTCAAAGGAAGTAATTTAAACAAAAATTATCTACACTCCACTTGTCATTATAAAACTTTTATTAATCGTCAGAAATAGCAAAAGTACTCATACGATGAAGTACATATACTTGTGTTAAAAAAAAGTACAAGTCGAGTGGTATTAAATGGATGCTTGATTGGTTCTTGCCACTAACACGGCTAGTTAACTTAGCATGTTTAAAAAGCAACAGCAATTATCACTAGGCCTACTTCTGACAACGTCTATGGCTCACTTGTTTTCTGAGTTTGGTGAAGTGACGTGCTGAGCCGTGGTTGGTTATTACATGAGCCCTAAGCAACTGTGATGTCATTTTCACTTGACATCAAGTGGCAAAATGGCCGCCCTCTGAGATGGATACAAATGGGCGGATTTTGCTTCATATTCCACAAACATAATATTATTCAGAATGTTTAGACTAGTGGGGCTGGATAGTACGATGGCGTATTAGGACCACGACGGCCACGTATAAATATATATTTTAGAGGGTGTCTGCAATATTCAGAGAAAAAAAATCACACATTTTTGGCAAATTTGTGACTTTATAAAGTGGCAGATTCGCGAGAGAAAAACTCAGAAACTTATGAGAAATTTGCATAGCATACTACAGCCAATACTTTTTGGGCGATAGTAATGGCTTTAACCATATGATGTTAAGCATTCGCATTTTGAAGCGTTGGGTGCTGCCAGCGACAAAGAAGATCCACACCCTGAGAATCAAGTATTTAAATTAATTTGTTAAAATTTATATTTACTTTACATTCCTGTTTCCAGAATTATTATTTACACATTCATACATTTTGGTATTTTTTTGTACAAGTTGCTAAGCTGATATGTCGAATCTACTGCTCTCCGTCATTCACTTGCATTTACCTAAAGTATGCTAGCTAGCTTCTGATTGGTTAGTGTTTAGTCAGGTGCTGATCAAGAAATGTTGTCGCTCTAGCTGTCATGACAAGTAAAGTTTTAAGAATGAACCCGTCTCCATCCTGCCTTTTCATTTTATAAACAGTGTCCCATTTACCACCAATGAAACCTCACATTAGACTATAACTACGCTACGTGTATTTCTCATAAGTTTCAGTATGTTTTTTTTTAAGTCGCACATTTCTGAATGTTTTTTCTCGCAAATGTGACACTTTATAAAGTGGCAAATTTGTGAGTTTTTTTTTCTTGGAATATTGCCCCTGCACTCTAAAAGGTTTGGAATTGGGGGGTTAGATCACCTGATGACTCCAGAGCGCGGCCCTTGCTTCTGCTCACCGCTCCCTCAGGGGATGGGTCAAATGCGGAAAGCGAATTTCGCCCCACTTAAGTGGGTGTGACAATCAGTGGTACTTTTAACTTAAAATATATATATATTATGGCCCGAATACGCCATCATAGGATAGAACATATTATTGTAAATAATTATTTGGGGCGTTGAATTCCACTGTAAAAAAGGACACATAGATAGGTAGATAAGAGGTGTTAAAAAAATAATACTTTGAGGAAGGTGGAGGTGGGGACGGAGTGGTTCTGCCGCCTCGCATGGAATCACTTTCTTACCACCATCTTGCACAGACTCTCCACCACCGCCTCGTGACGCCATGTGTCTGATGCTGATAAAATGGAGTCTGATTGGCGGTAGATGGGATCTGATCTGAGGTTCGAGTGGACTCTAATTGACAGAAAGCCCGGCTAACTAGATATGTCATACAGTATGGGGCCTGTCTAGCAATGGTGTGTGTGTTTTGCAGATCCCATCCACTCGGTCTAAAGCAGCAGTAGACTGCAGGTTGAGAAGGAAGAGCAAAAAACAAGAAGAAGATGGGAGAGGTTACTGATACACACTCTCTCTTTCTCTCTCTCTCTCTCTCTCTCCCTCCCATGATGAATCAGCTGTCACTCAGGCACCCGTCCAATCTACTGATAATGAGAAGTGCATCAACACCCTCTCTCGCTCGAATCACTTCCTCTTCCTCTCACCCAACCGCTTTTACTCACACACACACACACACAGCAGTATCATTCCTCGCCTTCCAGACACACAAACTCATTCATCTCTCCCTCACTGGTCCGTCTTGTGCTTCTCCTCCTCTTTTTTCCCTCTTTTTTCTCTTCCTACTCCTCTTCTTGGGTGCCCGCTGAGCTAAGCAGTCACTAGTGGGGCAGAAGAAGCAAAAGGAAGGAGATTAATGCCAGAAAATACGGGGAGTGGGAGCCAGGAAAAAAGCGTGAATGCAAAAAGCCGCTGAATGAATAGAGAGGAAGGACCAAACCGTGCAGAAGCTTCTTCACTTTCTTTTCATTTTCAATCATCTTCTCTTCCTCACGGACAGTCAAAGGGAGGAATGATAACACAGCCGCTTGTTCTCAGCCCGGAGTCCGTCACTAGTCTTCCACCTTGTTTTAGCCCAAAGCAGGTTAAGTCTACCAGGGGCAAAGGGGAGTAGACAGAGGTTGACCTCTCACCTCCTCTGACCTCCTCGTCAGCCCTGTGAGACCCACAAAGCGAGAAGAGGCGCGGGGGCAGTGGCGGATGACGAACAGCCAACGACGAGCTCTTTAACCTGACCCCCACTTCCAGTTGGAACGGAGGCATGTTCGGATTAAAGGCGCCTCACTTCTACCTCCCAGGTACGTCTAGTTCTTATTCTTGGGTCACTTACGGTGTTCAGCACACTAGTGATATGACTGGAGTGCACTAGTGGAATGATTACGTTTCCCCATTGATTTCTGCAGGGCAGCACAACTTTGGGCAAAAGTGTGCTTTTATAGTGTCACTGTTTACGATACGATACGATATACTTTTATTTTCCCCGTGGGGAACTTTTTCCTCCGTCCAGCTGCAGTTTACAGTAAAGAGAAAACAACAGAATAGAAAGAGATAAAATTAAGATTAAATAAGAAGTGCAGCAATAAGTCGAAGACTTCCCAGAAGTCTTCACAGAAGTATACATGTGTAGAGAAGTACATACATGAGGACTGCACACACCCATATACACACACACACTCCTTTATATAAATATATATATACAGTATATATATACACATGAGTATGTACAGCACGGCTGCATACATTCCACACACACAACATTGCACCATATATTTTATTGTACTGAGTTAATGTCAGTTGTTAAGCAGTTTGATGGATGTCGGCAGGAATGAGTTCTTGTAGCTGTTCAGCCTGGTTCTGGGGGCCCTGAATCTCCTGCTGGAAGGCAGTAGCTGGAACTCATGATGCAGAATGCGAGTCGGGTCATTAACAATTTTCTGTGTCAGTCCGGTGACGGACCGCTCATAAAGCATCTGTAGGGAACGATGATTCCTGACCCCCATGATCTTCATGGCAGTCACCAGACCGGCAATCTGTGACCTTGACTGCACAGTCAGGTTGCCATACCAGGCCGCAATGCCGTATCTGTGATACTTTCCAATGCAGCCCGGTAGAACAACAGCATGATCCTCTGCTCCACTCCATAGACCCTAAGTCTGCGTAGGAAATAGAGACGCTGTTGGAGTTTGGAGCAGAGACTTCCAACATGTACCCTCCAGCTGAGTGTGTTGTCAATGTGGACCCCCAGATACCTGTATGAACCCACCTGGCTGATGTGATTGCTTTTAATGACGACTGGCCTGTGGTCACCAACAGTTTTTGGATCAAATATCACCTCCTCTGTCAAATATCATCTCCTCTGTTTGTACTAGTAGCACCCAGTTTAGCTTTATGGAAAATCGTTTGAGCATTTTCTTGATATCTACAATATGTACTATTATGGTTGCTTACTCTCCAGTAAGACATTTCAATGCACTAGTATATGCACACAAATATGCAGTTAAACCTTACTAGTGCTGCACTTTTTTCTATTTAAATCATACTTCCTACTCCCTCTGACTTTGATAGTAATTAATTGTGGTCAAAAAATATACCAGCACATAGGCCTTGAGCTGGACATGAGAGCCATTCTGTCGAATTCAAATGAATCTTCTTCTTTTTTTTGGGCTCAGTTGCTAATAAATTGCAAGTGTCAGAATCTAAAATGGGAATGAAACACAGCACAACAAGTTTTGTAGCGTAAAAAAAACAAACAGTTTTACATATGTTTACATATTCAGTAAAACGTGTCAGCTGGGTAAAACTATAAAGCAATATTTGTAGTACACAAAGAACATTTAAACTTCACACAGGAAGGCCGGAACTGAGATTCAAACACCGGCTTAGAATTATTAGGCACTGATATGTCTCATTGCATTATTCACTGAGATATTAAATAAAATAAAATAATGTAATTGTTGGGGGGAGGGGGGGGGGGGGTTAGAACAAGTTCCTATCATCACCCAGATCGGTAGTGTTGATGTTCTAATATGACAAACACATTAATGACAATATAATCTCCTTGCCGGATGCAATGACTTGAGAGTTAGTTGAATGCAGCCTTCCTGAAGGTTTTCATGTGTTTCAACAGTGTACGTGAGAACAAGTGTGATGACCAATCACAGCTCATTTCTTTTCTGAAACTAAACCGTGATAGGGTTTTACCTGAACAACTGTCATGTCATTTTCCAGTAACAAAATGCCCCCCGCCCCCCTGAGATGGATAAAACAGGTGGATTTTGCTCCTTTACTCATATTTCACAAATGCAATCCTAATCAGAATGCCGTGATTAGGGTAGTGGGGACCCATGTAACATATTTTTGTGAAGACATTTTTGGGTTCTTTACTTCTACTTTAAAACATTCATATCTCAAATGATCTTTCCCAATTGAAATGAATAGAAATACCATCAATCTGTTCCAGCCCACACTAAAACAAGCCAAGCATTTTGTGTTATTATTATTCTTATTATTTTTTAAACAACAACACTCTGTAATATTGTACTTAAGTTTGTGCGTCATGATTTAATGCTGCTATCCATTTAATTGTGCTTCTTCTTCTGTTGTGCCCTACTTGGCCACCAGGAAGCAGTGTGATACTGTGCAGATTGAAACGAAGCATAGTCTTCTGCGGCTACTTTCTTTCTACTGCTACTGCAATATTTGTCATTTTTCCTAAAGAAAAAAGATTATATGCCTAAGAGTATTATTATTATCTGCTGTCTACATGTGTTGCTCCACTGTTTCTGACGTTGCTTCTAAAACTGAAACTATGCTAACCATTAGCATGTTAATGGAGTTTTGCATTGTTTGTTAGCATCAGGGTAGGCGAGCTTCTTCACAAGCTATGTTGTTTTTAAATACACAAAATACCAGCCACCAGCTCAGTGAGCTAGTGGTAGAGTGTCCACCCTGAGACTGGTAGGTTTTGGGTTCAATCCCCGGCTGGTCTTACCAAAGACTATTAAAATGGGACCCATTTGCCTCCCTGCTTGACACTCAGCATTATAGATTGGAATTGGGGGGTAAGATCACCAAATGATCCTGGCAAGCCAATGCTGCTGCTCACCGCTCCCTCAGTGGATGGATTAAAATGTGAGAACAAATTTCACACCATTTAGATGGGTGTGACAATCAGTGGTACTTAACCTTTAAATTTACTGTATGACATGCAATTGTCTGTTTTATAATTAAACAGCCTTGTGACGTGGTTTAAACTGAACTTACCACGATACACCACTCATATCGCAAGTTTGTGATCGTAAGTCCCAAAAAAATTGGCCAAATCTCGTATCTCAAAAAACTTGTATGTTGGGTCACTCTTATCTCAACGCAAAACAGCTTTACTTCTACTTAAGTACAGTATGCGAGTGATTTTGACTCTTCTGTATGTGAACTGGTAGAGGTGCTCATACAAGACAGAGAGCGGGTGTGAAAAGCGAAATCAGGATGATAACAATCCTCATGACAAGGCGAGAGGGAAGGAGTGGAAACTGAGGTCTTAAAAAAATGGTGGGAGAGACATAACTGAAGAGGACCTTTACGACAGGTTTCCCTTTCACCCTTTATGTTGTGTGATGAGTAAACCCCCTGCTGTTGTACTAAGAGAGGCGTGTGTGTGCGTGTTTGTGCGTGCGTGTGTGTGTGTGTGTGGATATTAGTGGAGGTGGGGGGGAAGATTAAACAATGTACTGTGCCTTGTGAATCTTTCATGCTGATTTTTGAATTATACATCTGCTGTCATAAATGATTAGAGCACTGTGATTATGTCAAGCTTTGTCATTGTTTGCATTTGTATGCATGTGTAGTGTAGAGTGTAATTGTGTGGTGTGTGTAATCTCACTATGAAACATGCTTTTGTCACGTTTTTCAAGCATCCTATGCTTTGCTTCATATAAACCATTTGACAATTTGTTCAATAATTAACTTGTACGCTCTTTGTCCTCACTAGTGAGAGAATTCGGGGCATTAGTAGAGCAACTGAAACTTACTAGTAATGTTTTGCCCACTACTTTGACTTGGATATCAATAAATTGATTAACAACAATTAAAAACTCTGCGCTACTAGTGACATTATAAACTTCTAGTTAACATCTAGACACTCATATACAGACTTGCCAACATCACATGTAACCCGTCAAGCCCCGCCTCTTAAAGGCACATGCATGTATACAGATAATACAGCATGTACAGTCTTTTCTAGTTTGCTACAATTAGTTTTTGTGTGTGTTCATATACAAAGGTTTTTGAGTGTTTTAGTATAACTAGTAGCAGACAGATGTCAGGGCTTGTACAGTTTTGCGTTGCTAGCAATATGGAGTATGACAGGAGAGTGCAAAAATGTCATACAGTATTGACATTTTTTAAAAAATTTTTTTACCAGTTATAGCCAGAGGTGGGCAATCCTGGACCTCGAGGGCTGGTTTTATTTTATATATATATTTTGGATATACGAGATTTTGGCCCAATGCCAGCGATATTAATATTATAGAGTGATATTCATACAAATTAACACATTACAAAATTAAATTTCAGTATATCCCCATGTTTCTTGACTGACAGCCCTAAAGAGTTTGCTACGAAAGAGGATGTGGTCTACAATAAACAAAAAAAGGGGATATGTTGACTGACGAGACTCACTCGCTTTCACTTGAAAGGACCTGGCGAGGTGTTCCCCCTTACGTACATTTTTACTATAAGCTTTGCTATTTCATCCACAAGTATCTGTGATACTTGAATGAAGGCTAAGTAATGATGTAAAACACAATATACAGTATGTGGACTGTAAATTTTTCTTGTGTTTTGCTCGCCTAAACCAGAAAATGGATTTATCGTCCGTGTGAAAGCTCCTGTGCATTTTATGGGCAATAAAGTTTTATATTTTTTGTATTATTTAATTAATGTAATAACAATAATAATAATATTGTGTTATTTAAATCTATTATTATGTATATTGTTATGTATCATAGTATTGTCCTTGTCCATTTTTTAGTATGTCTTCTGATTATTTTTTGTATAACCCTCGACATATCTATCCATCCATCCCATCCATCCATCCATCCAAACTGCTCAACTGCCATCCTGACATAATAAAATAAAACAAAATTAAATTAAATTAAAGTAAATAGCAATACAAAGAGCACAGGGGCCACAGAAAAAAAAAATAATAAATTGACATTTGTATTTCAGTGCATGTATGTATTTGTATGTGTGAACTGTGTGCATGTTATTTTATCTGTTGCTGTTGTTGACGTGTGTGCTGGTGGGTCATCTTTATTGGCTGCTGTGCTGTTTTCAGCCTCTGGCTCGCCCTGTTCAACTTGACCTCCGCATTGATTTCTATGATATGTGTTAGTGCTGCAAGGACACCATGGCATGTGATTTATGGCACGTCACGTGAAGGCGCTCTCTCTCACACACACACACACACACACACGCACACACACGCACGCACACACGCACGCACGCACGCACGCACGCACGCACGCACCTGAGGCTCACACGCAGAAAATATTCTTGTCGTTCAACTGCATTCAACCAGACTCGAGCAAATAGCAATTCCTAAGCATACTTGAAAGCAAAGTGTGTCTTGCAGTTTGGAGCTGCTAAAGTGTCATTTAACAAGCAAACAGCGGGGTGCTGCATGAAATTGTAATGGCACAGCTTAGCGCAAACCGAGGTGAAAGTGTCGACTGGATTCTTTGGCGGGAATTTTGCGGAGCATGGCGACGAAAACAAGTGGTCAGGGCCTGTAATGATAGAGTGAGGATGCCACGTGGTGGATTGCTGACTCTTTTACTTCCCACTTGTTGGTTTTCTTTGGCTTCTTAGTGCTCTGTTTTTCATTTTTGAATGCTCCCAGTGCCAGCTGGGGTTTGACTCCAGTGTGAGACCCTGAACAAAGACAGAAATTCAAGCAATCATATTATCATCATATTCGTTAGAATTTGCATGTTAAAGTTGATTTCATAGGGAGTGTTGGAAATGTTACTTTTAAAAAAGTAATTAGTTATAGTTACTCATTACTTGCTAATAAAAGTAACTGTGTTAGTAAGTGAATTACTTCATAATAAAAGTACCCAGGCAAAGTAACTATTTTACTACATTTAAAAAGATTGTTTTATATAATATATATATATATATATATATTTTACATTATTATTATTATAGATTTATTTTTTATACAAAGAATTCCAATTATGTCCAGGCTATAAAGGGTGTTTTCATTTATTTTTGTGAATATTTATGTCACACAAATGCCTCACTCCATAATAACGGATACCATATGCTGTATGTTCTACTACTGCCATTTACTACAACAATCAGAATAAAAATTTAAAAAATAAAATAAATACTGGATATACGGTGATTTGTGGCACATATGTCACCTATATGTAATTTGTGGACATTCGTAGCACAGACGGTTAAGAGAAATGCAATTGTTGGCGCTATTAATTACACTAGGCATGTGTCGCTATGTGACTTATCTTTATCGCTGTCATAATGCTTCTGGAGTTGTAATGTCCTGTAATTGTTCTTGTTGAAACAATATTGTCAACAAATCACTCCTCATGGCGGCCGTTTTTTGGCAGATTTTGATCCACGTCAGTCTTATCAAAGTTGTCAAACCCTGAATAAGTTCCAGGCGAGGGACGTGGACTTGCTAAAATGCTAACATTATGTTCATTGTGAAGGAAAACATGTCGTGACCCGCTTCCCGCGGTACTTCCAAAATAAAAGTCACTACGCAGGCCAGCTGTCAAGACACCTTTATTGTGACGAGATGCGACAACAACAGTGCCTCTAACTGCGCTAGTGCTGGGCGAGATGGAAAAAATATTCTAACACGAGATTTTATATCACAATAACGATATTTCACGATATATTTTCAGTTATCCTTTAAAAAAAAATCTACAACACACTATGACTGTTTATGTTATCTTATCTTATGTTTAAGTGACGTTAAACATATGTGTATCAAATGAGAAATGCATCCATTAGTAGTGCTGCTATATAAAATGATCAAATGCAAACAGAAGAGGCACATAAAAGGCAAATAATAAAAAATGATGAGCTCAACTGTGTAATGTAATTTTGAGAACATTTATTGTGTAGATGTCAAAAGTCAAATTCAAAACTCAGGACTACATTGTCAAAACAAATAACATTTAGTGATATTAACTGTATTCACTTTAGTATTTCCATCCATATTCTGACTTGGTTATCAATAGTAATAAACGTTTAATCCTCCTCTTGGCTGACGTACATGACGCCGTAACAAGCACATCACTTTCTGTTTACCGAAGTGTGTAGCATGAATTTGCTAAGTGTGTAGCATTAGTTTCTCTCTCCAGATACTCATTAAATTGCCTGCTTGTGCTGTTCAAAGTTGGACATGCTCCACTTTAACGAGGTTCCAACGAGACTTTTGTGAAAAGCGTAATCGATCACACAAGCACTTACTGCCACGTCAACGATAACATTAGCCGGTTAGCATAACAGTTCGTATGGCTTCTCCGTCTTTCTCACTTTCTCAATCCTCGTAATCGCTTCGTGAGAATGTCGGTACTTGCAACTTTTATACGCCGCCATGTAAACATCCCAGCGAAGCTTTTTGGGCTGCCCCCGCCGTTCATTTTTTTGGAAAAAGTTTAAAATCCTTGTATAATGAGGCTAAAAATGCACGCCATGTAGACACGTAAACTGCTATGCGAAACAGATGATTTCAAGCCTTGTGCTGGCCGAAAGGAGCGAGGGAGTACCCAGCAATCTTTGAGGGGGCTTTTTTTTTTTTAAACAGTTGTTAATAATTACGGGTTTATTGTTTTAGTTTTTTAAAGTAAAAGGCTTCGTTATTTGCATTTACCCACCTTTTTTTCTATTAATTAGTTATTGACTATAAGCGGTTGAAATAATGATGGGTGGATGATAGTTGGCACCGTAAGCTTGTAATTTATGACCACTATGTCATGATTGACTGTTATGTGTGAAATAAGCATGCAACTGAATGATTTTATCTATCAAACAAGCATTCTGTCACCTAATTTGTTTTCTGTAAGTGACAAATGCCGATAGACATGATAGGAAAAAATGACACGGTAAGAATTTTTTTATTGTCTTCACGATAATATCGTCATATTGCCCAGCACTACTGTGCTCAAATGACATTTTCATGAATGGACTTACCGGAACTTTGTAACGCAACGCATTTCACATACAATAACAATAACAGCGTTTCAAATATGGGAAAATGATTTGTTAGATTAGTCCGGTTATGAAATAAGAACGGGGTTACCTAATGCCGTTATTCTAAACGTCTTTATTCCCAACACTGATCATAGGCCTACCTTATATCGCTATCATATGCCGTTGATTGATTGATTTGTTTATTGAACATATGAACATATAAACAAGTAGCAGAAAAAAGATTTAAAAGAAGAGGGAAAAAAACTATCTTATAGAAGCATCATTAGTCATTAGCACAGCACAGCTTGTTCAAAAGGGAGTAGGAAGAAGTAAAAAACTTATCGAGTCCTACCCCCTTACAAAAGAAAAAAAACAAACACAAACTTACACATAAATAGCTGCATTTATACGTGCATAGATATGCCAACAGTATTGTAGTTGATAAGCAAACATTTTTACAGATATATAAATCAGCACAAAGGCATACATACATTTTTAATTGCACTTTATTTTCTACATTTGTACTGACTGATTTAAATATTGTTGCTGTACTTTGCTTTTATACATACTTCTAAACACAACCAGTGATTCACACTTTTTTCAGGTTAATTCCAAAATTATTCCACAAATTTACACCTATTATTGTAACACACCTTTGCTTAACATTTGTTCTTGTTTTGAATTTTTTACAGACACGTATACTACTCAAATCATAGCCACTGTTTCTGAAACAGCTTAGTAGGTTGTTGTGTACCTTGTACATTATTTGAACAATTTTAAACTCAACTAGATCATAAAATTTCATTGTGTTTAATTTGATAAATAGTGAATTTGTTGGTTCTGTATATTTTGATCGGTTAATAACTCTTAGTGCTCTTTTTTATAATTTGAAAAGAGGGTAAGTATTTGTTTTGTAAGCATTTCCCCATATTTCCACACAATAGGTTAGATATGGTAATGAGCGAGATAATGTATTTTAATCACAACATCTTTTGTTTTGTTATGGATACATTTTGGACACTTTCCTTTTAACATTGTCTATGTGGGACTTCCAGCTTAATCTTTCATCGATAACCACACCATGAAATTTATTTTCATACACTCTTCTATTCAGGTAAGGTCTATTCAGGGGTGCTGGAGAGGAGGGTCCGTCGGGAAGTCGAATCTCGGATTCAGGAGGAGCAGTGTGGTTTTCGTCCCGGCCGTGGAACAGTGGACCAGCTCTACACCCTCAGCAGGGTCCTCAAGGTTCGTGGGAGTTCGCCCAACCAGTCCACATGTGCTTTGTGGACTTGGAAAAGGCGTTTGACCGTGTCCCTCGGGGAGTCCTGTGGGGGGTGCTTCGGGAGTATGAGGTACCGAGCCCCCTGATACGGGCTATTTGGTCCCTGTATGACCGATGTCAGAGTTTGGTCCGCATTGCCGGCAGTAAGTTGAATTTGTTTCCTGTGAGGGTTGGACTCCGCCAAGGTTGCCCTTTGTCACCGATTCTGTTCATAACTTTTATGGACAGAATTTCTAGGCGTAGCCGAAGCGTTGAGGGGGTCCGGTTTGGTGGCCTCAACATTGCATCTCTGCTTTTTGCAGATGATGTGGTGCTGTTGACTTCTTCAAGCCGTGATCTCCAGCTCTCACTGGAGCGGTTCGCAGCCGAGTGTGAAGAGGTTGGGATGAAGATCAGCACCTCCAAATCCGAGACCATGGTCCTCAGTCGAAAAAGGGTGGTGTGCCCTCTCCTTGTCGGGGATGAGATCCTGCCCCAAGTGGAGGAGTTCAAGTATCTTGGGGTCTTGTTCACGAGTGAGGGTAGGTTAGAGCGGGAGATCGACAGGCGGATCGGTGCAGTGTCTGCAGTGATGCGGACTCTGTATCGGTTCGTTGTCTGCTCTCGATTTACCAGTCGATCTACGTTCCTGCCCTCACCTATGGTCACGAGCTGTTGGTCGTGACCGAAAGAACAAGATCCCGGATACAAGCGGCCGAAATGAGTTTCCTCCTCACTCCTCATTTCCTTCTCCGGGCTCTCCCTTAGAGATAGGGTGAGAAGCTCGGTCATCCGGGAGGGTCTCAGCATCGAGCCGCTACTCCTCCGCGTTGAGAGGAACCAGTTGAGGTGGCTCAGGCATCTGGTTTGGATGCCTCCTTGACGCCTCCCTGGGGAGGTGTTCCGGGCATGTCCTACTGGCGGGAGGCCCCTGGGACGACCCAGGACACGCTGGAGAGACTACGTTTCTCGGCTGGCCTTAGGAGGAGGAGCTGGCTGAAGTGGCTGGGGAGAGGGAAGTCTGGGCTTCCCTGCCAAAGCTGCTGCCCCCGCGACCCGACCCCGGATAAGCGGAATTGAAGACAAAACGGAACAGAACGGAACTCTTCTATTTCATTAGAATCTACTCTAATTGTGACTTGGTGCTTGACTTGTCTCGTGCAAAAAAACATCAACTTTGTTTTGTTTAAACATAGAGATAATTTGTTGGTCTCAAACCAATTTTTTAATGCTTTTAATTCATTTTCCACCGTAATCAAATTTCCCCGTAATGTTCTACAGAGCAATAGAGAGTTGTGTCATCAGCAAACAAAACATTTTAAAGTATTTTGGAGACACAGCAGATATTGTTTATATATAATATAAATAACTTAGGGCCAAGCACTGACCCTTGGGGAACGCAGTGAAAGATCATCAATTGTTTTGATTGAATGTTGTTGAACTGCAAAGACTGATATCTGTTATCTAGGTAACTTTTAATCCATTTATATGCTAAGCCTCTTATGCCGTAATTTATTCAATAATATACTATGATCTATAGTATCAAATGCTTTTTTAAAATCTATAAAAATCCCAATAGTAAATGATTTATTATATATACTTCTATAAGTTCCATGACTTCCATAGAGGTTGATCGTTTTTCTCTAAATCCATATTGATTTTCACTAAAGAGCTTGTGTTTCTTGATGAAAGTGTCCAGTCTATGTGAAAAAGTTTCTCAAATTTTTTTTTTAGAACTGTGGCAAAAGTGATATTGGTCTATAGTTAGTGAATACATGTCTATCTAAGTTTTTATAAATAGGAATGACTTTAGCGGTTTTACCAGCTTTACATGACAAATTACAGATATAGGTTCGATGATGCTTTTGACTAATGTCATGTCGATATTAAAGCAATCAGTGGACTTTTTATTTTTGAGTGTTTTTTACAACATTTAAAATTTCAATTTCATTTACTGCACTAAGAAACATAGTGTAGGAGTTATTTTTAATTGAATAAAAGGCGCTCCAAAAGGGAGGATGTCTAAACTACAAACAAAACAATATCACTCCTTAACTAAAACTATACTGTGGCTATACAAAATTACAAACCAAAAAGTTCACACAAGAGACAGGGCAACAAGGCTGAGGACTGTGACTGGCTTGAGTGGCCCTGACAAAAAAAAAAAACACTTTGGCACAAGACAGGAGAGACGCAGACCATTTAACACATGAGGGTAATGGGAAACAGGTGGACACACTCAGGAATCAGGGTTGACACTGACACCACATGAGGAAGAGCAAGTGACCTGAAACGAAAGGAGTCAGAATTTTCAAAATAAAACAGGAAATGACAAGACAACCTCGCCGCAGTGTGACAGTTTTGTAAGATTACAAAGCCAGGAAGATGATCACTTATATCATTTATAAGAAGTCCACTCTCTATTTTATTGTCAATTTTATTCATAAATATATTATCAATTGGAGTGGCTTTATCAACTGTTATTCTGCTAGGTTTTATAACTGCAGGGAAAATTTACTATACATTGTTTTTTATGAAATCAGTTGTTTTCTGATGTTCGTTTGAATTTAACAAATCAATATTAAAGTCACCACATGTTATTCGTGTGTTTAAAAAAATAATAATTTGTATAACTGAGCATATCTGCTAGTTTTTCATTGAATATGTCAAGTGAAGATCATGGTGTCCTATAGACACAACTTATCGTAATATTAGGTGCATTATTGATATGTATTTCAATAGTAAGACATTCCATCACATTGTCTATGATATTAGTTAATCATTCAACTCTACTGCATCTATAAGTTTTGTCCACATATTCTGCAACACCCGATCCCTTTTTATTTTCTCTATTAAGTGCAAAAAATTCATATCCTTCGAGTCTCATGTCACTTATTTTTTCTTTATCAAGACATGTTTCTGATATGGGAATTACTTTGAACCTGTTTAATTCAGTCAAATATTCTTTGATTTCTGTAAAGTTTCTATACAGACTGCAGCTATTCAAGTGTATAACTGAATAGCACCAACATAGTATATGAGTGAATTATAAACCAGTGAATAAAACGTTTATACACATTATAGAGACAATATCAGGAACCCATCCTAGGGATCTGCTACTGTAAATATTGAACAAATGTAACATTTACAATTTTCGGCCCCTATTGTTTTCTGTGGCTTAGATTTTTGCTCTGGATCCTCAGTAGGCCATTATAAGCGTTTTATGGGCACAAGAAAAGATGGTGGTGAGGGTGGTGTGCGGGGTGGGGGTTTGAATGAGATGGGCACTGCCTCAAACCGCGCGAGTGTGCGTGTATGTGTGTGTGTGGCAATGAAAACAGGGTCACAGTGTGCTTCACCTCAAGGGCACTATTATTAATGAGATGAATAAAACTCGATGACAACAGCTTGATAACATAAGAATGCACAATTGCACGCTTACACACAAAACATAATCCACCAACAACAAAAAACCTATCCTCCAGAGCTGTGATGGAAGTTAAAAAGAAAGGGAATGAATAAAATAGCATTCAACCACTAAAGCAAGAACAAAAAGCGCTGGCTAAGCCTAATTGGTCAAAAAGAGCTGGTGTCACTAATGAGCTCTTAATTAGCAGCGAGATTCACTTACAGGCACACGCTAATGACACACATTCACGCTGCATTGTTTACATCCAATAACAACCAGCACATACAGTGACTCTTGTGAAATCTCACACACATACACGCGCTCACAAATAAGCACACACAAGCAGGATACGTGCTCACTGAGCTGCAGATTAGGATAAATGCCAGCAGATTTTGACCCGAGGTGATAACTCCTCATAGTCTATAAGCACACACGCACATGCGCGCACACACACACATGTGCATGCTATGGGCTCACGCAAACACACCTACACACATGCGCTATTATAAAAACAGGTTGTTTTTTTTAAGCTGCTGCTTCGTGTGTGATAACAAGCAGATGGCAGGAGGATTAGCCAAGTGAAAGAGCTCCAATTTGATGTTGTTAATATTAGTTGAAGGAAGTAAAGAGTGCACATACTAGGGCAGGGGTCACTACTTGGCACTCACCAATGTAGCCCCCAAAGATCGCTACAGTATTCTAAAAATAAATAAATAAATTAGTGCCACTAACATCTGAGCTACATCTAACGGATGTTAGTTGCGATTCTTTTTTAAAAACATAATGTTAACATGTTTTGTGTGCTGTAAATTTATGAACAACAATATTGTACAGTATAGGCCAAAGGTCAGTATTGTCGTGCCTGACCAAACCATAATTAGCGCGGAGACAAGCTAGCTGGTGCGATTAGGATGAAATTTACCAGCAAATAATTTGAGCAAATTAGTTATTTCAGGAGTGTGTATGAAACTGCAAGCCAAACTTGGTAGCCCTTTGATTTACCCAACAAATGTAACACAAATGCGACCTACTTAAACCCTGTCGAAACGCAACATTCGTAATGTTCAGCAACGTTCGCAGATCAGTGGGATCGATGCTTTAAGATTTCTTGTCATCGACTATAAATGCAATGAAAGTTGATTCAAAGTTGATTAATGAATGATGTAATTTGAGTTTTTCCAGCGTAGTACAGTGTGGAAGAGAAGAGGAGGGGGCGCAGCGTCTGTGGGCGCTGCGAGAGAAAGGAAAGAGGTGTTGATTGTAGAGAGGCCGGGTGAAAGTGAGAGTGCAACTCTTGGCTCTCAGCTTATGTAGTGAAGGAATTATTACCTACTATATTAAGTGTAATCTTTGCGTGTCCAAATAATTGTATTCAGGATCTGATGAAGAAGTTTTCTTGCAAGAATTTATTTAGAAGCTTCTAAAGACACCGTTAGGACATCCACATCTGAATGCGACGTAGACCCCCCAAGAGTGTGACAATTTACAGAACATCCACTCATTTATAACCAAAGGATAAAAGGATCCTCCTCCCGGCTCTTGATTGAACAAAGGACTGACATGTCATCTTCTAGATTGAACAAAGGTATAATGTTGATGGTAAACAGACATCTTTATACAGTTCCCCTTCTTGATTGAGGGAACAGATGCAATATTGATCTGACCCCAAACCTTCAGTCCCTAAGAGACTCTGACACATCATGCACATTCCCCTTCCAACAGCATTGAGGGTACGAAGATCAAATAAAGTCCACCAAATCACCATCCCACTGTATTCTTTTAAACACTCATGATTATATCACATTGATATGCCTATAAGTAAATTCAAAAACAGTAAAACATCAAATTGAAAATGTTAAATGTCTTCAGTAGTTAGAGTTTTTGAACATTTCAACCTCAGTTGTTTTTATGTTTGGCAGTGTGTTCACACTTGGCAGGTGAGATGATCTTAATACGTTCAATGTTGATCTGACATCCATTATTGTTATGCAGTTATGCATGTTTAGACGTATTTATGTGAAAGATGCAATGAACAAAAAAAAACAAATGATTAAAAATACAACTCTCCTTTATGCTAAATGTAGCTGTTGTAATTAGCAGTAGTAGTTATTCTTTTCAACAAGTCGAGGGGTGTCATCTTGGGTTCCATACCTAGTGTTGTAGTCTCGACCACACCAATCGAGACCGAGACATTATCAAGACTGGAGATTGTTGAGACCCTAGACAAGACCAGGACTGTATACTGTATAAGGGTCCGCATGTCGGCGACATTAGTTTTGTTAGTGACAAAAATAGGTCATTTGGACAAAAAAGTCCATTTTGAAATGTCTCCAAAAATAGCCTCCTTGAAGTCTCTATTTTAATTTCACAGCAGCACAAAAGTAAAACTTATGATGGCGTATTAGGGCAACGTATAAATATATATTTTCTTTAGAGGGCGGGGGCAATGTTCCGAGAAAAAAAACTCGCAAATTTGTGACTTTATAAAGTGGCAAATTTACGAGTTTATAAAGTGGCAAATTTACTATACAAAAAACTCAGAAACTTACGAGAAATACATGTAGTGTACTACTCGGATGTTTGTGCTGATACTGTTCGGTCGGGTTTTCAATTAAGGAGATAGTAATGGCTTTAACCATCTGATGTTAAGCATTTGCTTTGTGAAGGTCCACATCAAGCATCTAAGTTAATCTGTTAAAATAAATATTTACTTGTACATTTATGTTTCCAGAATAATTATTTACACATTTATACATTTTGGCATTTTTTTTGTACAAGTATCTAAGTTGATGTGTCAAATCTGCTGCTCTCCATCAATCACTTGCATTTACCTAAAGTATGCTAGCTTCTAATTGGTTAGTGTTGTTCAGCTGATAGGGGATCAGGAAGTGTTGTCGCTTTAGCTGCAAGTATGACAAGTAAAGTTTAAATCAAGAATGAATCTGTCTCCATCCTGCCTTTTTATCTTCTAAACAGTGTCCAATTAACCACCAATGAATCCTCAAATTAGACTATAGCTACGCTACGTGTATTTCTCGTAAGTTTCTGAATTTTTTTCCTCGCAAATCTGCCACTTTTTAAGGTCGCAAATTTGCCACTTTATAAAATTGCAATTTTGCCACTTTATAAAATCGCAAATTTACGAGTTTTTTTCTTGCGAATTTGTGACAAATGGCAAAATGGCTGCCCCTCAGATGGGTAAAAACAGGTGGATTTTGCTGCTTATATTCCACAAACATCTCAGAAATCATTTCAGAAAAGTGAAACTGTCTTTAATTATACAGGTACTCTAATCATCAATTACTGGTAGCTATCTTGATGTGATTAAACAAATAAATTACCACAATTAATAATATAATTAATAATGTAATGACATTTGAGGATGTTCATTAACACTTTTTTTCAGACCTATACCAGTACGACTTCTCAGTACCGATACAATTGGCACTTTTTATACATAAAATTTCCTTCCCCAAAATTATTGACGGATCATTTTAAAGAAATAACTTCATATCCTAATACAGCGTTTTTCCTTAATTGTATGAAATTAATGGCAATTTTCTATTCTTCTAATTTCTAATTTTTAGTCACTGATTGTAAAACGGCATCAAAGGGGTGGCGAATAATTGCATGGGCTGCTGTTACGCTTACCGATACCTTGAAACAAGGCCAGGTATCGACCCGGTACCAATATCTGGTATCAGTACTCACCAGGCTGGGCTTGGGCAACCTGGAGCAGAAGGACAATTCCAGGTGGGCCGCCAGAGGGCGTTATTTATTTTGGGCCGCGGGTTAATTTAAAAATCAGCAAATAAAGTGCTTTTGGTAGACCTAGCTAGGCCCAAAGTTACTAACCTGGAACGGCTTGAATTTTTGCGTTTGGTCCGCCTGAATTATGGACCTTTGGGCTGCTATTTTGCGCATTCATTAAGCAGGCATTACTTTCTCTCTCTAACTAACTAAATGTTTTAGCAGGTAACTTGTAACTGTAACAGAATACATTTTAAAAGTAACCCTGCGTACAACACGAGTATCCGGTACGGATAATTAATTTTTTCCGGACACGAACATAACCCGAATATAATTCCTTATTACCCGTGTCCGATGCTCCAGCGCTCCGCTCTCTCTCACTGCTGCAGGCTGCTTCTCTCTCTCTCTCTCTCTCTCTCTCTCTCTCTCTCTCTCTCTCTCTCTCTCTCTCTCTCTCTCTCTCTCTCTCTTTCTCTCGCTCTGAACGTACCTTTTTTTTTCTCCGTAACGTGCCTGACAAGTCAGTCGCACGCAGCCCCCGCTCCACCCATTTCATCCTCCCCGACACCACAGAGCATGCTCTTTCTCTCTCTCTCGCTCTGAACGTACCTTTTCGGCTTTATATTATATATAAATAATATAATATATACTGTATAGAAAGAGTTTATATAGAGTTTAGTCTAAGTGTTTGAATGTTATGCTTGTCCAATTTCTGACTTGAATATGACAGGTGGTCAAATCAATTTATTTAGCAGTCTCCACTTTAACTATTTATTCATGATTGTTCAAATAAACTTTTGATCTGGTAAGGTGCTAAGCTTGTTATTTGAATTTTTGGTCAAATACAACATAAATAACGACGTTGGCTGGAATGGGAAGCTATTTTAGATTGACATTACTGACACTACTGACTGACACTAATACGCGTAAAATTATACATCTTCATTAAAACAGTGTAATCTAGAGTGGGCCAGTCTGAGCCAGGCTGAAACGGAATCCCAGTCCGGCCCTGGTACTCACCCATCCCTAATAATATTATCACAATTAATAATCAGTCAGTCAGTGGCTTGTCACAGTAAAGGAAACTTAAATACCATTAAAATTAATCAAAAGATAGATTAAAAATAAAATAGATTAAAATGTAAAATTAAATACCATTAAAATGAATTAAAAACTGATTCAAAATAAAATTGAATATAATATATGTATATGTATATGAATATATGTAAATTTCTTGCAAACCAACTTCAACACAATCGGGAAAAATCTCTTATAACGGCTATTAAAGGGACAACTGGTGAATGCACACAATCAACAGAAGAAATTAATCACATTTATACCTCAGTTAACTACTGAATATAAAGATATGTTAGATGTGCCACTTACTATAAACGAGCTGTACAGTGCTCTAGATAGTATGCCTAATGGAAGAGCACCTGGCCGGATGGTTATCCGGCTATATTTTTTTAAGCACTTTTGGTTAATACTTGCTCCATTATTCTTAGTATTATATTCGTAGTAACAGAAATTAAAACTAATGGTTACATACGTCCACACATGAATACAGCAGCAATTAAACTTTTATTAAAGCCAGAAAAAGACCCCACCCATCCATCAAGTTACCTTCCGATTTTACTAATTAACACTGATATTAAAATTATCGCTAAGGCTTTTGCATCTAGACTAGAAACAGTAATCTCGACAATCATTCATAGCGACCAAACAGGCTTTATTAAAGGTCGTCAGTCTACTAATAATATTAGGAGGCTCTTTAACCTTATTAGCATGTCACAGCGGCATGATAAAAAGACAATTATTATATCGTTGGATTCAGAAAAAGCTTTCGACAAAGTTAACTAGGGTCCTTCCTCTTTGCTGTTTTAAATAAATTTGGCTTTGGGAAGTCATTTATTCACTGGGTGTCAGTATTATATGATTCTCCTAAAGCTACAGTTACTACTAATGGGATTGTATCTCAGAGTTTTACTCTACAGAGAAGCACAAGACAGGGATGCCCACTGTCCCCTTTATTATTTGCAATATTTATTGAGTCGCTTGCATTAGCTATACGCCAGTAAAGAAGGATTCAAGGAATTCATTCTGGGGTAACAGAACAAGAAATTAATCTATATGCCGGTGATATTTTACTTTATTTAGAAAAACCTGCTATTTCATTAGGGGAAGTATTTAATTTAATAACTAAATTCTTGCATTTATCAGATTATTCTATTAACTGGACAAAATCAACACTACTACCTGTTACAGAAAATTCATGGAACCCTGCAATCCAGGACCCACACTACTCATTTCCTATAGGCAATTTAAAATACTTAGGCATAAAAATCTCACCTAAATTAACTGATTTAATTCATTTAAACTTTACTCCACTTCTGGATAGCATTTATAGTGACTTGGAACGCTGGAATAATCTTCCCATTTCTCTAATAGGACGAATAGCCACCATTAAAATGAAAGTTTTACCCAAAATAAATAGTTTTTTTTCCTCAATGATTCAATTTAAACCTACGTCTAACTGGTTCCAGTTGTTGGATTCGGCCGTTACTAAATTTTACTGGGAAAAGAAGAAGAAGCAAAGATTAGTCTATCTACTCTTCCGAAAAGTAAATCCAAAGGAGGTCTAGAGGCATCAAATTTTATGCACTACTCTATAGCTAATCAGCTACAATATATAAATTTAGGCACAACCCAACAGAGATACTAACTGTTGGCTGGAACTAGAACAGAAGGATTGTAATAACCTCAGACTTTTAGATTTACTCTTTATTACAACATCGATTAAGCAACACAATTGTTTTAAAAACCCAATGATTTCCCCCACCCTGACTATATATAAATCGGACTAAAAAATGCCAGGAGTTTGAACACCCAAGCAAACCGAGCAAAGCCGAACGTACCTTCATCAGGTAGCCGAGTGATGCCGAATGCTCACGTTGCGGTAGTGGAGACGAAGCGGTGCTCATTTCCAGTCATTGCAGGTGAATACTCCCAGAGGTGCTCCGTACATTTTGTTTTTCCACGACAATTTTCTTCGACATGGGCCCAAAGAAAGACAGCAGTTCCAGTGGCAGAAAAGAAAAACGTACAGTGCTATGAACCATAGTGGATTTAGGTGCACCATTGTTATCGCACCATTGTAACTACTGTGACTATTTCCGTAAATACTGCACAAGGACCCCCTTAGCTGTTCAACAACGTGCCTGACGCTAAACAGCGCACAAGGACCCCTTAGTAGTTTAACAACATGCCCAATGTAAAATACACTAACTCAGCACTGAACTAAAGCATGCATTAACACCGTATTTTTCATCCACTGATGCCATCACACAACAACAAAAAAGGTAATGTATTTTTTATTGTTTAAAATACTGTACATGTTTTTTACATAAATAGAAATTTAAATAGGATTTTTTTTGTTTTTTCAACTTGGGAACGGATCAATTGCATTTACATTATTTCCTATGGGAGAAAATGTTCCGGAGGTTGAAGAATTAGGACTTCACAGGAACGAATTACTTTCAAACTCTGAGGTAGCACTGTATATATATATTGTTTGTTTTTTTTGTTTGTTTTTTAATGTTCAAGTGGTAAGCACAAAAATTAAGTCTTCAAGTAATGGCCGAAAAATACTTTGACAAATGTTTCCCACATTACAGTAGCTAATTATGAAAAAGTCCAAAAGCCCATAAAAACCACGTCACCGTAAGTAAAATTTCATTTCTTACACTCTTTAATCTATAATACACACTTGACAAGAAAACGTACTGCAAATGGCATTTTATTACAGCAGGCCCAACCTGGTCGCCACCTTCTTTTGCACGCACACAGTGAGCACCAGGGTTCACACGCACACACTACGGTGGCATGTCTTTGCTTGGGCCTGCACACCACCTCGTTCCGCTTCTGCTTGACTTTGCATAATCTGCATAATGATGCTCGCTTTAATTGCCTCCGCCCAGGTAAGGGATCATGTGGTTAAGTGGGAGATCATAATTATGTAAATAATTGGCCTGACCACAGCAAGCTGCTGCTCTCTGAAATCCATCTGGAGAAAGACAGACACAGAGGAGGAAGAGGAGGCTGAATGAATGAGAAAAGAACAGGTGGAGAAGAGGGTGGACATCGACATTGAGCCATGACTGATTTGTCAATAACGTACGTGATGTGTCATAAGTAGTTAACGTCGCATGAACGACGACATCCAGTGATCAAAACATGACATTATTTATATTACATAATTAGAGTACATGATTACACAAAAGTCATTTCAAAACGTTTTTTTTTAAACACTAAATCCCAACTTGGTGGGACGTGCTTGTATGTAAACAAGCGTGTAATTAACATAACTTGCTTTAGTCCGTAAATAAAGCATTAACTTAAAAGTAGAATTAGACTTGTTAAAGAAAGATATCCTGGAATTGACGATTGATTATATTTTGATTATTTGTTGGTGTTCAGATCACATGACGATCTGCATAAGGTAAGGAAGAGCACGTACCATGTTGCATAAATGCTCATCTTGTTATTCAACACGGCTGTACTGGCTTTACTGGCTTTTGTTCGATTTCGTGCTGAGGGTCACATTATGGTGTTTGCGTCTTTTATTGGTTGCTATGTCCATTGATATAAATAAATTGTGAATGACGTTAGAGGCGAGGAACTCCGGTTTGTTTTGGAACAGGTGCCCGAGGTGCACGGAACTACCTTGCAGCTCGGCTAAAAATAACCTGGTTATGACATTCATTGTTTACAAAGTCAATTTAAAAAAAAAAAAAAACTTAAAAATAGAGAGGCTATATGGAGAAATCTCAAAATTTATAATTTTGTCCAAACGATGTACTTCTGTGATTTACTTCAAACTAATCTCCACGACAAACGCTTGATTTTGTGAAAACGCATCACATATATATGTGGTGGGTGGTGAGTTTTGGACCTACACTGTAAAGAAAGACCGTAATATAAAATAATTGTACTTTTTATTTTTATTTTTTATTCTGTATTTTAAAAATATCATTTAATTTACAAAAAAGAACTCTGATTTTACTACATGTCAAATGTAAAATAACATGAATTCACTATAACTGTAAAAACACACAATATTTCAGTTATTTTACAAAAAAACCTCCATTAGAAATACATATATTGATTGTTAAAATATGGTCCCAAATGTATCGTAATTTTACAAATATTTGTCTGTTATTTAACGGAATAAAATTTATAATTTTACCATAATTTCTTTGTGAATTGACAATTTTTTAAAAGTGAAAATAACAAAAAATTCTGTAATGTCCTATAGATGGTCGCATTCATGAGAAAGTAATTTTATGTTATTTCACAGTATTTTTCTGGTGCCCCAGCTGCCGGAAAATTTACGTTTTTTTATGATTTCTATTTATTTATTTATTTTTTAGTGTAGACCTTCAGTGAGTATTTAAGTGACCTTTTTTTCTTGAAAAGTCCCTTTGAAAATTAAATTAAAATCATGGCTGAATTGTCCTCCGTTGTAGTACAAACTTTGATGCACAACAGCTCAATCAATTAAGGCAGAAGCTAAACGCAGCTGAACCAATGAGAGGACGGATAAACTTGCTCATCACCAGACCAGCTAGAAGGCGTTCAGCGGGCGAATCTAAATGTTATTGGCTAAAAGAAAAAACAGCTATTTCAATGCTGTGTGTGTGGTCAACGCCTGCAATGGAGATTCTGAAGATGTTGGACGAAATAAGATTTGCATGGCAACACATCGAAGCTAAAAATTTATTGGACAAAAAAAAAAAAATGATGGGAAGCCGTGCAGCCAATACAGACACAATAAAGGCAACGTATTTATTTTATGTTTCAGTTAAAAATAATGCCAAAGAATTAAATGTTCATATTAAGGAAACAAAAGAAAATGGTGTCAATTTAATAATCAGTTGTGTATTGTGGAATTTCACCTATACAGTATTGCTTGTGGGTCTGGAACGTACACAGGGTTCACTGTAGTCCAAAATGCTAGTCGAGAAGTATGGCACACACACACACACACACGCACACACACACGCACACTCACTGCACAGATGGTAAAGGCAGCGTCCCTTTCACACAGACAAAGGGAAGGTAATTCTCTCTGCAGGACGTGCTGGGAGCCGAGACAGGAAAAGAGCAGCGCACAAGCACACTCCCCTCCCTGTTTCCTCAGCTCAGCCCCTTCTGGACCAACAAACATCACCGGAGTACACTGACACAATGTGTGTACGTGTTTGTGTGAGCATGCATGCGCGTGTTTGAGAACAATGTTATAGGCTTGAGGAGGACACACGAAGGGAAGGTGTGTGTATGAGGGGGGATCATAGGAGAGGGAGAAAATGAGCAAGAGATAAGATGCAAAAGGGAAAGAGAGCGGTGACGCTAATAAACAGGATTACTGCTTATCTTTACAGTACTGTGTGTGTCTGTATGCGGCTGTGTGTGTGTGCAAATGTGTGTGGGTTTCATTGCTTTATGTTACAACCAGTTACACGTTGTGCCAACATAATAACCAATGTAACTGGTATAGTGTTAGACCTTGACTTAGAAATGACCCAACTTGCAACTATTTCAACTTCATCAACATAGTTTAATGCTAACATAATAAAAAAATATGGATGGGCTGGGAAATTAGTACCGATTTGTGAATCAATGACTTCATTTGAGGAGCCATTTTCTAATTTTGTGGATCTTTTTTTGGCAGGTTAATCCTGAAGTAAGGGTTTTATTAAACAATGAGAATATAACAATATAATGTATTAGCAATTGCTTTTCTTTTTTATACAATATATATATTTTTTTTTAACAAATTCACATTATGTGTAACAGCAAACTATTTCTTGTCCAGAAGCAAAGCTAAATTGATTAAAAATAAAAATACATACTAAATCTACTATAATGCCATTTAAGAACATTTACTTTGCAGACCTCAAATGTCAAAATCAAAATCAAATCTCCGAACTCTTGTGAAAACAAATAGTGCTGTTAAGAGATTTAAAAAATGGAGAAATTAATTAATTATGATTTGTAATTAATTGATCTAATTAATCTATTTTTTAATCTCACTACACCACGGAAAGCCCTCAAACAGAAGTATTTTCATTGACATATATTATTATTTCAAGTTGCTAGCTCTTTTTTTTTCTAATTGTTGCGCTGTCTGTCTGTCAGTCTGTATGTCTGTATGTATTTGCATTCATGGTGTGTGGCTGTGTTCAATTCCCCAGTCATTTGCCACCTCAAGGAAATATTTGGCACATTTTCAGGAAAGTGTCTGTTTTCTGTTTTCACAACAGTCAGTGCAAAATGAGTTGAGGCTCCACTCACCATCAATAAAGTAACTGGTCACCCTCAAATAGCTGTGGTTGAGATCAAGTCATTTTTGGGTATACCAACACACAAATCTTTCGTGAAAATATTAACTGGCTCTTCTTGAGTTTAGTTGGGCGAAGAACTCTGCTATGGCTTGCTACATTAGCGTCTTCGTTGCAATCGTTAGCTGTGGATGCATCTGCGACTAGGTGCTTTTGTAACATGTACGTTGGATAAAACACCCCTGAATAACCCAGCAACATGCATGTTACCACTTGGACTAGTATCAGAAGATTAATAGGTTCAAGGAGGCGATAATAATCAAAACACAGAGACAAATGTTGCCATTCAGTGCATGTACATTCATGTGGTAGGCTAAACTTGAGCTGCCTCTCTGGTGGTAAGTAAACTCACTACAAACTAAGAAGGCATATCGCTCTCCAGTTAGTTAGGGTGTTTTTTTAATGGAAATCTACCATTCATCCGACTGACAACTCTCACGTGCTCTCACAGGAACCATAAAGTAGAATAATGCGATTAAAAACCATAAAGCTATAATCATGACTGAAATTAATTAATAGTAATTCACTTGATAATTTGACACCCATACAAATAATATTACTTATATTTCATACTACTTGTCCTAATATATCACCACTGCTGTGTGAAAAACACTTATGTCCATTTTTGTCTTTTTTTTATTTATTTAAATTTTTATGTTTTGGGGATGAAATTGAATGCAGACATCCCCAAAAATGTAAAAAAAAAAAATGGGGTGGGGGGGTGGTGGTGGTGGGGGGGGGTTAGACATAAGTGTTTTTCACATAGCAGCGACGATATTTTAATTTTAATTGGCCACTCCTCCTGGCTGACATTTGATGTGACGTGCTGTAATTAATATCTGTTTCTGTTTAGTGAGTAGACTCCAAACATGTATTAATTTGAGTGTTGTCCGCTTTATCATGGTTCCAGCCAGATATCTGTGAAAAGTGTACTTGATCACTCTAAGCCAGAGGTGGGCATCGAGGGCCGCAGTCCTGCAGGTTTTGCGTGTTGCCCTTCTCCAACACAGCTGATATATGATCAGCTCATCAGCAAGCTCTGCATAAGCCTGATAACGATCCTGTTGATTGGAATCAGCTTGTGTTGGAAGTGAGAAACCTACAAAACCTGCAGGACTCCGGCCCTCGAGGACCGAGATTGCCCACCTCTGCTCTAAGCACTTAATTCTGGTGCCATGTCAGTATTAGGTAAGCTTAGCAATTGCATGTCTTCTCCATGTGTAGCTTATTCACTGCCATGAGGGGTGGTGATTACTGACTTAGGAGACACACCTTATGTGCAGTATATATAGTAGCCAGCAAAGCTTGTTGCTAGCTACCTGGTTGTAGCATAAGTAGCACCAAGCTTACCTTGATCTGACATATAAGTGCACTGTGGCAACGTTAACAGGCATGCGTACAGCCCAGCCAAACTTTTTGGACAGTGTGCACGGTTTAGAAAAACTTTAACATTTGTGAATTTATATTTTATTTTTTTATTTTATTACATTTACATTTTTTTATATTTTAATTTTATTAAATAAAAAAATACAACTTTTTTTTTTTTAAATCTGTTTTGCTATTCGGTGAGTTTTATTGAGGCCCAAAATAAAAACTTTGACCCGAAACTGCGATGTGAAACAAGGTTTGCAGAGCAGCAATAAGCAGCATACAATACTCCCATACTTCTCTCTGCTATGTGGGAACAACAACAATGATGATGATGATGATGATTATTATTATTATTATTATTATTATTATTATTATTATTATTATTATATTACTTTAACTGGGATGTGAGCAATGAACCACGACATAGCAAGGACCAATGTTGGTGACGAAGGCTTTCTGGTCTGTAAAAATTAGGAATGTTCAATACCACTTTTTTCATACGAATACCAATACAAATACTGAACTCTTTGAGTAGTCATCGATACCAAGTACCAATACCACTAGTACTTTTGATACAATTTCACCCCAGATAATTTTAAAGCATGAGTAACAATACCTTGACATAAAGCCTGGTATCAGTCCGATATCGAAACTTGGCATTGGTACTCGCCCATACCAAGTAAAAAATATATGTAAACAAATTGGAGGTGGCGTACTGCCAGGAATGTATTGTGTTTGAAAGAAGAGTCTTCACAGTAGTCTGTCGCAAATGCCAGGTTAAACTCCCAGGTCCGCCCACGTCTGTGACTCAACCCTGTTAGTGATCTCCCACCTGACCAGAGCGGCAAACAGGCGTCTCATTTTCATTGGTCGGGGAAGGGAGGAATACATTTGAATAATCAGGGCCGGAGGTTTATGGCTGATTTGTGTGTGACTGCGTACACGCGTGATCATATGTGTTAGGGACACACACAAGCAGTAAGTGCAACCTTTGTTTATTTTTTTAGTTGCAGGCGCATCCTCACCTGACATGAATGGAGTGTGCGCTCCCCGTATGTGTGTGTGTGTGTTTGTGTGTGTGCTGTTTGGTGATGGATAGAAGGCTTCATGAGAGAGGAATAGGCTAATGAGCGGGTCTCCAGAGGCAGTAAAGAATCCTGCAGCTATTACTGCCACATTTCATAATAGCCTCTATGCTTGGCCTCTTTTACATGTTGGGGGCGGCGGTCCCACCGTGTTACTCACCCTGACAATACACTGCACTATGTGCTTTGACCAACCCACCGAAAAATACATGCTCACACGGAGCATGTTCCATCAGTGTCTCAAGCACCTGCAGGAAATGTGAAATGCTCTCGTGTACGCTTACAAATTCTGTCCTCATACAATGAGCACACACACCAGTCAATCTGTATAGGTCACAGAGGATGCAGGTGAGACACCACCCACCTCAGAGAGTGGCTGACTGTGCACAGCCAGACCATAAATCATGTCAGGCTGCACATGTCCCCATAAAGACACACGCACACACACTCTCTCTCTTTTTACCCTGAGTATAGGTTTGAACACAACAGCCACTGATGTGTGTGCGTGTGTGTGTGTAAGGGGAGGAGGGGGGGTGGGGTACTCTGTGAGCCTCATTCGTGTGTTTTCTTGCCACTTTCAAATGCTTTTTGAAAGGTTGCATGTGCTCTTCCTAGAGCTTTGTGTTAGTGGTAGGCATGTACATTAAATGTACATTAATTAGGGAGAAACATAAATGCCCAACTGGCATTTGTATTGGCGTATTATGGGGAAGCAGTGGGACGTGGTAAAAAGTCGCAGGTAAAAAAACATGCAAATCAGATGCAAATTATTTGTGTGTGTATGTGTGGTGAGGCAGGTAGCAGGGTTTTGAGCTTGGTGACATACAAACTAGCTTGATGGTAATTTGACCCAGGTTCTCTCAATTTCTCCAAAAAGGATGATTTATTTGGGACAAAGACTGTATCCTTGTAATTTTGGGGGTGCTATTGTTCGCTACAGAACCCCCAAAAATGGGCTTAATACGCGTCTGGCCATGTGTATGTATAAATAGAACCGCGCAGTGTTGGAAATATTATTTGATCTTTAAACTTATTGAAACCGACTTTCTAAAGTCTTCCTCAGCAGCTCACCCGCTTGCTTGCACAGTTCTCCAAATAAGAGGAAAAAGAAGAAAGAAGTGCTCACTTAAACCTGTTTATTTGTCACTTTCAGGTGAAGTTTACCGTTAAATTGACACATAAAACCAGAGAATGTACACATTGTGTATTTAAACACCAACATGTTCAACCAGATCTTATAATTCCGTCTAACGAAAGTCTGCTAGCTTAATGGTAACATATCACATGAAATGCCAGTCTGCTAACGGACAGTAGCATATTCATGACTGGAAAAATAGAAACCTTCCAACAAGTACAATATTAACACACATAATGCATCAAAACAAAAAGAGGGCGTACAACACATGCATTCATTCTCTTTGCTCTGTGGAAAACGTGGTCTTCATTGTGCTGTTTATTACACGGCTTCTCTTTTAGTAGAGCTCATTGCTGCTTAGCATGTTGTGGCATAACGTAGTACTACACTGAATGACTTGCCTGTATGTATACTGTAAAAATCCATGAAAAAAAGTGGTTGCCTATAAAGAGTAGAATGACTTCAACTAGCAGATGTGTTGACATGATGACATGAGCGTCATATCTCCAGTGTCCTATAGGCCTGTGTGAGCTATCAGCACTGTGTGTGCATGCATGTGGAAAGGGGCAGGCGGGTGGGGATCTTTGGGGGGGTTTGTTCACATCTTCTTCTCTCTCCAACCCTCGTTTCCCCCAGGGAGCATCAATGGAGCAGGTGCTGACCCCACCCCACCCCCACCGCCACTCTCCTCCCTCCCCTCTCAAGCGTCCCTCAACCCACTCCACTCTTGTCTATCCCATATCCACACAGTAGCTGTGTTTTGTCACAGTGAACAGAGAGATGGGCTAAAGGCGAGGACTGCTTTTGTTTCTCTCTTTCCTTGTAAGCGGTAAGTTGTCTGTTTCATGCTTTTTTTTTAAGCCTGAATGCTGCTTGTCCAATCAGGATCACAATGTTGCGTATGCAGAGCTTTGAATTGTCTTTGTTGACTTGATGACTATTGCAGTAGATATTTATCAAGGCTAGACCTTTCTGTTGGAACAACTTAATTGCTGTTTGCCTTAATGGTATTACGCTTGTGTTTCTTTTTATTTGCGGTGGAAATGGCTCTTTTACGCTGCATCCCTTTTTCTTTCAATCTACATTGTAAATGCTGCTTGTCCAACCTGAGGGCTCTCAATGATGTCTACACTGGGCTTAAAAACTATGAAAAAGCAATGAAATAAGGAATGGTCTGCTTAGAGGACAGGAAAATGTATCTTGGCAAGATTTCCTACAACAAGTAAAAATGTAGTTAACCTCAACTCCACTTACCAATGTCATATTTTAGACAGGCCAAACTTACTCATAACTAGTAACTAAAAAATGAGATTCTCTGACACAAAAGCTGTCTCATAAAAAAATCTATCTTATAAGCATATTTTGCCTTGATTTGAGATATCTAATTATGGTTTGACTTTATTTTTTGCAGTGATTGGACAGCTAAGGTTTCAGTTTTTTGTGTTGACTTGATGGCTATTGCATGTATTTATCAGTACTAGATTTTTCTTTTGCAACAATCTCTGTCATTTATTTGCTTTGGAAATGACTAACCCAGCAAAGCGTGATGTGTGTGATTTAATGTCACGAATATTAAAGTATTCAGTAAAGACCTAATCAATTTCCCGGAAATTCAAGTACAGAAACCAAAAGTCACTTTGATTCTGTTTGTCATGTATGCCGATAGTACAGTATATCAAGGAGAGAAAACAAATGCAGTGAAGAACTTTTGAGACTTTTGAGTGCCAAATTGTGTCGCTTTTATTGTTAAGCTAAAATGGAGTACCTTCCGGCTGGATCGTGTTCACGACTGACTGGTGGTCAGGCGTTTGTTAGCTCGTTAAACACCTTCCGCTGAGATGTGCTCTTTCCCGTCCTACCTGTTGCTGAGCAAACAAATGCTCCCGTTTGTGGCAAGCCAAAGTTAACGGACGTCAAATTTAGACTTAGGGTTGGGGTTTCTTAGGGTAAGGGTCAAAAGGTAGCTACGCGTAGTTATCTAACATAGACAGACAGACAGACAGACAGATACTGTAGATAGATAGATAGATAGATAGATAGATAGATAGATCTGCCCGTCAGTGGAGCGTGGCAGGGCAGTGGCAGCAGTCCCTGTTCCTCGACCTAGAGATGGTGCTGTGAAGTGGATGCTATGGATTGTCCGTGATAAAGAGAAGCTTGTTTGCGTTGTCCTTTCTGATCCAGACATCAGACTGTCCAATTCAGTGCCCACAACAGAGTCCAGCTTCCTCCTCAGTTTGCCCAGGCGAGAAGCGTTTTCTTCAAGTTTTCCTCCCAGCACAGAACTGCATCCAAGGGCTGCTCTTGTGGGGTTAGGATGATATTGGGTTAGTTGCTGTCACGGAGTCTCCCCACATCTCTTCACCCACTGACTGTGATGCGGGGTGTCATCCTGCAACACCCACGGGAGTCAAAGAAGACCTTTAACAGTGGCTGTATTGTTGGCGTCAAATAGATAGACGCCACTGGGTGCATTAGCAGCAGCCAAGCGGATCACTTGGCTATTGTGCGCGTGTGGTTGTGTGTGTGTACAGCCTGGAGGTGGAGTTCGACACACGCACACACACACATGGACGCACACGACCCCATGCACCATCTGACCTGTCATGGACCAGCTGCTGTGCAAAGCATACAGAGTCAACCTCCAATCTCTTTTAATGATCCTCTCCTCATGTTTATATACTCAAGTAGCCCACTCTCACACACACACACACACACACACACACACACACGCACACACACACACGCACGCACGCACGCACGCACGCACGCACGCACGCACGCACGCACGCACGCACGCACACATGCACACACACACAAGGCTGTTTGTTAGTCATTCATGCATTGAGTGGCAGTTTGTTTTAATTGACATACCAGGAAAACAGGTTTGGAGGCAACTTGTTGCTAGGCAGAATTCATAGGGTTTGGTTCCGCCCAAGAGGTGTTCATTGCCAGCAAGTTTTTGGTTTGGTAATTGTAATATGGCATAAAATTTAGTTAAAATTAAAAAGATGTACTGTACTGTAAAAAAAATAGTGTGTTATTGATTTGTGTTGAGGTCTTTTTTCTGCCACTAGATGGAATAATTGCATTTGTAAGACGTTGGTGACAGCTCAGTGCATTTTTCTTTTCATATTAAGAGCCATATAATCCTTGACATGACACTAAAATTTTGCACATTTTTAAGATTTTAAAATACAACTTGACCCCATTCTCCACAAATATATGCATTATTATTAAATGTATTTCTACTACATTTTGACGTGGATGTGTCTGCTGCGTTGCGACTAGAATTCCCCCAGTCCAGGCTTTCCAAGTAGGGGGCGGTCATTTAATCAAATTTTTACACCCCTAGTTATAGTCAATATTTGCAGAGGTTGGCACTTTACGTCTTTACGTCGGTCCGTCGTTGACGGATGCTCACATTTTCGGCGCATTTTATGACGCAATGCCTTGAAAAGTTACATGGACTGAGAAGTACAGTCTGTACTAACTCAGATTGATGGCCAAAAACCTGCTTCTGTCCGTGTGTTTTTTTTATGCTACGTGTTATAAAGAAAATGTGGGCATCTGTCAACGACGAAAGTGCCCACCTCTGAATAGTTGCAAACTTTGTAGGCCAGAAATGTTGAAATATTTATCTGTTTGTTTGTTTTTAAATACTTCATTTGTGACAGGGTTGGGCTGAAGCATATTCAAGCTCACTTTTGACAAGAAGTGAGGAACATCCTAGACTGGTGGACTAAATCACAAGATTCACATTCACACCTATAGACAGTTCAGAGTCTTTGATTAAAACCTCAAATGTGTGTTTTTTTGGGGTGGGGAGTGTCAGAGGAGGCAGGAGTACTTGCAGAAAACCCACGCAAGCAATCCACTTTGCTACTTTGCGTTGTGCTTCACGCAGCACACACTTTGGCCGACGCCACACGCTTTTCCCCAGCAGCACCTGCCTGCATGCATCTGCTATTTTATGTGTTTCAGAGCGCCCTCGTGTTTGTTCAGATGGTCGAGGTCAAGCAGGCGCTCTGTCGACACCTGCCGTGTGAGGCAGGGGCCACAGGACAAAAAGGAGGAGGAGGGACTGAGGCTGTCTGACCCCCTCTACACAAATTGAAATGATGAGGCTGAGACGAAATTCCCATAGTTTCTCATAATAATATATTTATAATGCAGAAAAAAAATCTGCAACAAATGCAGATCAAGTGTGATAAACATGTGTAAAAAAGTTTTTTTTTGTTCTTATAGTGTAATCAAATTGCAAAATTACACTCTAAAAACAGTTGGTTCAAAAATAACCCAACTATGGGTGAAAAATGGACCGATCCTCTACTTGAGTCTATTTGACCCAACTTTGAGTCAAGAAGTGTGTCTTTTTGTGTAAAACAACACATACATTTTGGTCAAATCCTTTACTTGGGTCAAAAAATTGGGTCATTTTGTATAAAACAACCCAGAAAGTTGGGTCAAATTGACCCAAAAAGTGGTTCGGTCCATTTTTTATCCATAATTGGGTTACTGTTGACCCAACTGTTTTTAGAGTGTATATGATGTACTATGTTCTTTTACCTCCTTTACAGTGGAACAATACAATTCTTTTTGATGAACACTTAGGCCTACAATACTGTATATTAATGTTAGTCATGATAATTGGAGAGCAAAGTATTTTTTTAGGTGCTACTTGGGCCAGGGGTAATTGTGTTTCCTAAGTGCTTGGTTGCCAAATGACCGAATACGATGAGCAGACTAGCGTCCAATCAGCTCTCTGATGTAATCCTTATATTGCTTACAGCCACTAGAGGGGGAATTTGGGGTCCTGAGTTCTAACCAGCATTTCCAAATGTTTAGAGTTGTGATAACGCATTTGATTTGAGTGAACATGGAACCAATGAAGATTATTGTTGCGTATCAAACACAATCATTGCGTCCACAATGTCCACGACTCACTGCTCCAGAGTCCTTAATTGTCTGTGCCTGAGCTGGAGGTGTTGCTTCTTACACTCTGTGCTTTTTCTGCTCCATTTATCCCAGCAGCACAAATGCGTGCTGGCTGTTTGGTCCCCCGGGGTCGCATGCATATATTTTGCGGAGCGCAGTGTGTGTAAAGTCAACTGAGTCAGCTGATTTGTGTGTGTGTGTTGTAAAGGAAGATCACCTTTCCTCATGGATGTCTTGCTGCATGCCCCCCCCCCCCCCCCGACATTTATGTGCACTTATGGGCCTGTTTGTATGTGGTGGAGGAGAGTGAGTCACTGTGTGTGTGTGTGTTGTTTATGGATGGTGAGGAAGTGTTAAGTGCTGCTGTGCGAGCGAAGCTAGTAAAGCCATTTAGCAGCCCCGTAAGGAGCCCTCAATGCTGGTCTGACGCCACTCTGACTGCTGTTACAAACAACTTTAAGAGGCCGTAAAACATTTGGCTACTTTTCCTCTCATTCGCTCTCAGTATGCAGAATTCCTGGATGTCGGACAGCTATTGTAACTGCTATTCGCATCAGCTATCATAGCAAATAACAAAGTGGAGCGCATGTGTACAAGCTAACTAAAATAGATTAAGGACATATTTGTGTCAGTGAACGGTGACACATGCATTTTTCTAGTCAACTAGAAGGCTACGTTCACACTGCAACTCAATTACGACCCCCCCCCCCATTTAATGTGACACATATCTGATTATTTTCATGCAGTGTGAACAGTACAATTCCATTTTTTTCAGATCCGACCTGAACCTCATTTGTATGTGGTAGTATTAATTTTATCAGCCATTTTTAGATTTAGTCTCAGTTTTAGTCCAGTTTCAATTACGCTTGTTAGTTCTTAACGTAGTTCGTCACCCCCATCATCCTGTTTTCATTTAGTTCATTTTTAGCCAACTATAAGTCTAGCATTTTAGTCTTTACTTTAGTCCAAGAAAACATCACTTTATTCGTCTACTTTTAGTCAACAATAACTGTCAACGTTTTAGTCTAGTTTTCCATCCATTTTCTTAACCACTTGTCCTCACAAGGGTCGTGGGGGGCACTGGAGCCTATCCCAGCTGGTTTCGGGCAGTAGGCGGGGTACACCCTGAACTGGTTGCCAGCCAGTCGCAGGGCACACAGAGATGAACAACCATCCACACGCACAATCACACCTATGGACAATTTGGAGTGTTCAATTAACCTGCCATGCATGTTCTTGGAATGTGGGAGGAAACCGGAGTACCCGGAGTAAACCCACGCAAGCACGGGGAGAACATGCAAACTCCACCCAGGAAGGCCAAAGCCTGGACTCGATCTCACGTCCTCTGCACTGGGAGGCGGACGTGCTAACCAGTCATTCACCGCGCAGCTCTACTCTAGGTTTAGTCAAGGTAATAATTTTACCCCTGTATATTTTTTGTCAGCAGATAACGTTGAACATTTCGGACCTAAAACTATTTCACAAAATTTTTTCTCTTATCTTTTTGAAAACAACTTGACACACAATTACAGTATATCAACAAGTGGCTACTATGGCTCCATGCTACGAGCTAGTAAATTAGCAAGCATTAGTTAGCGGTCAGATTAACTTTATTGTTGAAACATTATAGCCGTTGGATTAATGTTACATTATAACTATCATTTATTTTCACGTGATAGTGTCACAGTGACAGATTAGCAGAGACAAGATTTTACAAAATCATATAATTTTTTCTCATTTTTGTTCATGAACTAAAATGTCCATAGACTATAGTCCAGTTTTTATTAAGTGAAGTACATTTTCGTCTCATCTTCATTAGTCGATGAAAATACATACTCCCTACCTGTTTTTTCACTGTTGTATTTACTTACTCGTTACCTCATATTTTACACAAATTACATAAACCACCTAACCACTTTGATTCTATCCTATAACATACTAATACTGACAAATGGCCTATGCAGATATATACACAGGACTGAGTCTATATTGTTTGTATGCATAAATTAGTTCTGGTTTCCTGGAATGTTTGTGGCGCTCGCTCAGAAGCAAAAAGAATAAAAACTTTAGACCATCTCTTAAAATTAAAAGCAGATATTTGCCTCCTACAAGAAACCCACCTACAAAAATCTGAAGAAAAATTACTTATTGATAAGAATATTAGCCAAGCGTACTCTGCCCCTTATAATAGTAGACAAAGAGGAGTCTGTATACTCATACATAAGAATTTACTCTTTACTTTAAATAATACAATAACAGACCCAGAGGGCCGATACATTATTATTCAGGTGACTATATTTAATAAAATATATACACTTGGTAATTTATATGCCCCTAATAATGATGATCCGGCCTTTTTCCATGAATTTTTCTCTCAGCTGTTTGATTTAGCAGCGAACTCTACTATTATTATTGGAGGAGACTTTAACACAGTCTTAAATCCATTAATTGACCGTTCTAATAATACAACATGTAGACGATTACAATCTACTAAAGTAATAGGGGAATATATGGATGACTTTGGCCTCGTCGACAGCTGGAGACTTAAAAACCCAAATAAGAAGGAATTTACCTTCTTTTCCGCTGTGCACCGGTCTTTTTCAAGAATTGATTATTTTCTTACAAATAACTCTATTGCTGATAAAACTGTTACAAAAATACATCCTATTAATATTAGCGACCATGCACCAGTCTCCCTTTCCCTACAAGTTGATTATACCTTTAAACCACCACCGACATGGCGGTTTAACATCTCACTGCTAAACGACGGAGAGTTTGACAAAATTATAAGAAAAGAATGGGCAGACTTTTTGGAAATAAATGACTCTCCAGACCTATCGCCATCTCTTCTCTGGGAAACTGGGAAAGCAGTAATTAGAGGTAAAATTATATCATATTCATCTTATAAAAAGAAACAGGATCAAAAATCAGAAAAAGACTTGGAAGATAAAATTAAACAACTGACGGATGAGTACGCAATAAACCCAAATAACCAAATATGGACTGACTTACAAAATACAAAAATACAGTTAGACGATATGCTAACTAAAAAGACAGAATTTATAATACAACAATTGAGATATAACAACTTTGAATATAATAACAAATCAGGTAAATTTCTTGCAAACCAACTTCAACGCAATCGGGAAAAGTCTCTTATAACGGCGATTAAAGGGACAACTGGTGAATGCACACAATCACCAGAAGAAATTAATCACATTTTTTATAACTATTATCGTAACCTATACTTAGAAACTAACAAGCCTAACCCTGAGCATATTGAGGCATTCCTCAGTAGCTTAAATATACCTCAGTTAACTACTGAATATAAAGACATGTTAGATGCGCCACTTACTATAAACGAGTTGTACAGTGCTCTAGATAGTATGCCTAATGGCAAAGCACCTGGCCCGGATGGTTATCCGGCTATATTTTTTAAGCACTTCTGGTTAATGCTTGCTCCACTATTCTTAAAAGTAGTAACAGAAATTAAAACTAAGGGTTACATACGCCCACACATGAATACAGCAGCAATTAAACTTTTATTAAAGCCAGAAAAAGACCCCACCCTTCCATCAAGTTACCGTCCGATTTCACTAATTAATACTGATATTAAAATTATCACTAAGGCTTTCACATCTAGACTAGAAACAGTAATCTCGACAATTATTCATAGCGACCAAACAGGCTTTATTAAAGATCGGCACTCTACTAATAATATTAGGAGACTCTTTAACCTTATTAGCATGTCACAGCGGCATGATAAAAAGGCAGTTATTATATCATTGGATGCAGAAAAAGCTTTCGACAAAGTTAACTGGTCCTTCCTCTTTGCTGTTTTAAATAAATTTGGCTTTGGGAAATCATTTCAATCATCCACTGGGTATCATATTATATGATTCTCCAAAAGCTACAGTTACTACTAATGGGATTATATCTCAGAGCTTTATTTTACAGAGAGGCACAAGACAGGGATGCCCACTATCCCCTTTATTATTTGCAATATTTATTGAGCCACTTGCATTAGCCACGGCTTGATGAAGCCAACAGCACCACATCATCTGCAAAAAGCAGAGATGCAATGCTGAGGCCACCAAACCGGACCGACTCAACGCCTCGGCTACGCCTAGAAATTCTGTCCATAAAAGTTATGAACAGAATCGGTGACAAAGGGCAACCTTGGCGGAGTCCAACCCTCACCGGAAACAAATTCGACTTACTGCCGGCAATGCGGACCAGGCTCTGACATCGGTCGTACAGGGACCGAATAGCCCGTATCAGGGGGCTCGGTAACCCATACTCCCGAAGCACCCCCCACAGAACTCCCCGAGGGACACGGTCAAACGCCTTCTCCAAGTCCACAAAGCACATGTGGACTGGTTGGGCGAATTCCCACGCACCCTCGAGGACCCTGCTGAGGGTGTAGAGCTGGTCCACTGTTCCACGGCCGGGACGAAAACCGCACTGCTCCTCCTGGATCCGAGATTCGACCTCCCGACGGACCCTCCTCTCCAGCACCCCTGAATAGACCTTACCTGCGAGGCTGAGGAGTGTGATCCCTCTAAAGTTGGAACACACCCTCCGGTCCCCCTTCTTAAAAAGGGGAACCACCACCCCGGTCTGCCAATCCAGAGGCACCGTCCCCGATGTCCACGCGATGCTGCAGAGACGTGTCAACCACGACAGCCCCACAACATCCAGAGCCTTTAGGAACTCCGGGCGGATCTCATCCACCCCCGAGGCCCTGCCACCGAGAAGCTTTCCAACCACCTCGGCGACTTCGACCCCAGAGATAGGGGAGCCCACCTCAGAGTCCCCAGACCCTGCTTCCTCAAAGGAAGGCGTGTTGGTGGAATTGAGGAGGTCTTCGAAGTACTCTCCCCACCGGTTCACGACGTCCCGAGTCGAGGTCAACAGCACTCCGTCTCCACTATACACAGTGTTAACGGTGCACTGCTTTCCTCTCCTGAGACGCCGGATGGTGGACCAGAATTTCCTCGAAGCCGTCCGGAAGTCGTTTTCCATGGCCTCACCGAACTCCTCCCATGTCCGAGTTTTTGCCTCAGCGACCGCCAAAGCCGCATTCCGCTTGGCCAGCCGGTACCCGTCAGCAGCCTCCGGAGTCCCACAGGCCAAAAAGGCCCGATAGGACTCCTTCTTCAGCTTGACGGCATCCCTTACCGCTGGTGTCCACCAGCGGGTTCGAGGATTGCCGCCACGACAGGCACCAACCACCTTACGGCCACAGCTCCGATCGGCTGCCTCAACAATTGAAGCACGGAACATGGTCCACTCGGACTCAATGTCCCCCGCCTCCCCCGGGACAATGGAGAAGCTCTGCCGGAGATGGGCGTTGAAACTCTTTCTGACAGGGGATTCTGCCAGACGTTCCCAGCAGACCCTCACAGTACGTTTGGGCCTGCCTGGTCGGACCGGCATCTTACCCCGCCATCGGAGCCAACACACCACCAGGTGGTGATCAGTTGACAGCTCCGCCCCTCTCTCTTCCTGAGTGTCCAACACATACGGCCGCAAGTCCGATGACACGACTACAAAGTCGATCATCGAACTACGGCCTAGGGTGTCCTGGTGCCAGGTGCACATATGGACACTCTTGTGCTTGAACATGGTGTTCGTTATGGACAGTCCGTGGCGAGCACAGAAGTCCAATAACAAAACACCACTCGGGTTTCGATCGGGGGGGCCATTCCTCCCAATCACGCCCCTCCAGGTCTCACTGTCATTACCCACGTGAGCGTTGAAGTCCCACAGTAGAACGAGGGAGTCCCCAGGGGGTGCGCTCTCCAGCACACCCTCCAAGGACTCCAGAAAGGGTGGGTACTCTGAGCTGCTGTTCGGTGCATAAGCACAAACAACAGTCATGACCCGTCCCCCCACCCGAAGGCGGAGGGAGGCTACCCTCTCATTCACCGGGGTAAACCCCAACGTACAGGCGGCTAGCTGGGGGGCAATGAGTATGCCCACACCTGCTCTGCGCCTCTCACCGTGGACAACTCCAGAGTGGAATCATATACATCCTTGCTCCAAAAATACAATATAAAAAACGGAAATTTTTTACATTATCTACAAGTTAAAAATATGATAAAGAAAAAAATTCCAACACTTCGGGGTACGCTCCAACCGCCTGCTGAAGATATTAACAAGCTTTCTCCGACAACAACAAAAAAACTTTCAAAAATATATAAGCTACTTTCATATACTGATAAAATGTCTTTACTCATCTCGAAATGGGAGACAGACTTGTCTATAGCACCGGAACCTGACTTTTGGATTCAAGTTTGTGAAAACGCATTTAAAATGACAAAACACACAAATTTACAACTTATCCAATATAAAATTATTCACAGAACATACATTACTCAATATATGATGAAGAAAATGGGACTCTCAGACTCCGACATTTGTCTCCAATGCTTACAAAACACTACAGACACTTATGTTCATGCTTTATGGTTATGCACTCCGGTTATGTATTTCTGGACTAAAGTCTTAGAAAAACTTTCCGCTATTTTGGACTGTAGGATACCTTTATCTCCAAACTTGTGTTTGCTAGGTGACCTA
>NC_135437.1:3122270-3249770 GCF_051991255.1 Vanacampus margaritifer
CCATCCATCCCTGTTTCAAGGATATTTATGGTGTATCCATCCATCCATCAATTATGAAGTATCCATCCAACCATCTGTTTATGGTGTATCCATCCATCCATTTATGGTGTATCCATCCATTCATCCATCCATCCATGGTGTATCCATCCATCGATCCAGCCATCCATCCAATCATCCATCCATTCATTCATTCATCCATCCATCCATTTATGGTGTATCCATCCATCCATCCATTCATTTATTGTGTATCCATCCATCCATTAATATATCCATCCTTCCATCCATCCATCCATTAACCTATCCATCCTTCAATCCATCTATCCATTCATCCATCCATCCATTTATGGTGTATCCATCCATCCATCCATTCATTTATTGTGTATCCATCCATCCATTAATATATCCATCCTTCCATCCATCCATCCATTAACCTATCCATCCTTCAATCCATCTATCCATTCATCCATCCATCCATTTATGGTGTATCCATCCATTCATCGATCCATCTATTTATGGTGTATCCATCCATTCATCCATCCATCTATTTATGGTCCATCCATCCATTCATCCATCCATTTATCGTGTATCCATCCATCCATCCATTTATGGTCTATCCATCCATTCATCCATCCATCCATCAATCCATTTATGGTGTATCCATCATTCATTCATCCATCTATTTATGGCGTATCCATCCATTCATTCATTAATCCATCCATTCATCCATCCATCCATCCATCCATCTATCTATCCAACCATCCAACCATCCATTTATGGTGTATCCATCCATCCATTCATTCATCCATCCATCCATCAATTTATGGTGTATCCATCCATCCATCTGACCCTGGACTGGTCGCCAACCAATTGTAGGACACCTATAGACATTCATTGTGAGGAACAATTTGCAGTTTTCTGGCTCTATTTTTGTGCCCAATGTGAAGTTTTCTTTCTGTTGGTATTTTCATAGACATTCACAATTAGAAAAGTGCATTTACGCCATTGTGGGAGTGAACAAAGCTAATTGCTTTCCGGGCCAATACAAGTGACTCCCCTCATTCCCTTTAAATTAAGTTTTCAAGAGGTTTTTGACATTGTGGAAGCCGAAAAAGACTCACTTGAGTCCATGCAGAAGTTTACAGAGAACATTTATACATTTAAAAGTACATTTATAAGGAGCTGCAAGCAGATATCCACTTGCGGACGATGCAAAGTTGACCAGGGCGATCACGGAGCACCGTTGTGAAGTGCATACCATCAGACCATCAGCAGAGCGCATAATCTGTCTCACTGCGCCTCGATCAAACTCACCAAAATCACATGACACCACCTGTGCTACAACTAGTAGCTAGTCTTAAGTGTAGCCTACTGTCATTCACCAAATTGTCAGGTCACCGTCCATCCACCAGAGCACCCAGCATGGTGCAGAATGGCCTGCCAAATTCCCAAACACACACCCAAAACCGTGGAATTGTGAGGCAGATTTGCTAACCACTAGTCCACTGTGCTGCTTTAATTTAAAAAGTTAGCTTCCCTTTAAAAACAAAACATTCCTCTTATGCTTTTGCTTTGTTTGACCTTCTGAACCTCAAGTTGGCTGTGGCGGCAAAGGTTAGAGGTGAGGGGTGATATAGGTCACTGTCAGGAGACACCCCCGCCACACAACCACTCCTTAATACACCTCCTCTCATCCCTTGTCCCCAAACAGATGAGTCTGACTGCAAGAGCGACAGTCATGGATGGATGGTCGGTTAATACACACATGCGAGCACACGCACACACACACACACACACACACACACACACACACACACACACACACACACACACACACACACACCAAAGCCCAAAGGAAGGAAGGGTGACTACTAGAGCACAGGGAAACTGGGAAACTGGAAGGCAACGAGTGACAGAAACGACATGGAGGAAGGGGGAGGGGGGTTGATAGATGGAGTGGGAGGGAAAGGAGGAGGGGATGCTAGTGGATAGAGAGGAAGAAGAAGGGTGGGTTGAGAGGTCACGTGACCACACGGCAGCTGCAAGGCAGAAAGAGAGAGAGAGAGAGAGAGAGAGAGGGAGAGTCACAGAGGATCACAGACGACGAATAGGCGGAAGAGTGAGCAGAAGGGTGAGTGTTTGCGTGTTTGAATTATGCACACATGCACATGTTACTACGAAATGTGCATGTGCGCGTGTATATAGTGTGTGTGAGTGTGTTTATACGTGGTGCGGGACTAAGGGATATGGCAGCAAGATTGTGGTGATCAAAGGAAAAGAAAAAGCAAGCAGCGTGTTGTTGGCTTTAGTGAAATGAGCTCCCAGCGAACAGAGATAGATGAGAGTGAAGGAAGAGATGGGGGGAGGAGAAGTGGGGGGAGAATGAAGAAGAAGGGATGGCGAGAAAGAGAGTGGAGAGAGTCTTATCATCACAACCTCAGCAGAGCCTCATCAGGATCTTTTTTTTTTAACATGTTCATCACTCACTTTCTGTCTAATGCCGTTCTATTGGTGGAAAATAAAAATGTCCAGTTGCTGTAATGAAGTAGATTAGTCAGCTAACTACATTGAGTATCTATCTGTACCTCTAATGGAGTATAGATTGTAAGCACTTTTGCCCTCTCTGTGAATGCTGTATTTGCATGAGTACACATGGCAGGTGTGTTCAGTAGCAGGTTGACAATCCATTTCTTTGTGCATCATGCTCTCTTGCCCTTTCACTCCAAAGGCTCTTTTAGGGTCCTATATGGTTGTTTGTGCATGTATGTGAACATACTAACACTGTACTCAAGTGGAAGTAAAAAAGGAGGCCAACCGTTATTTGGAGCCGATGTTCATTTTTTTCTATTTTTTGTTGTAATGTCTTAAAGCATGTTTAATGAACAACTTTTCAAAATGTAGTAGTTTTTTTTTTTAAATCTTAGACAATGGACATCCCTTTTTAAATTTCTAACAAAATGTTCAGGGCGCTCCCTGATAATCTTTATCAGTACATCTTAAAAAGTTAAATGGCAACTTAAACAAGTAGTTACTATAGCTTTCTCTAGTTTTCTACAGCAAATATTTATTTTTCCAAAATTTAAAAACACTGTGCCTAAAATCTTACTTTTACATTTCTTTGTTTTACTGTCAAACAAAAACAAAAGGTTCAGAAGGCTCCTAGGGTCAGCAGCATCTCCTTATAAAGATAACTGAAAATTTTAATAAATAGTTCCCTGAGATTAAAATGATTTTAGATTTACGTTATATTGGCTGTCAGATTTAACCCTAACCCTAACCCTAAGGCTGATACTGATATTCGTCAAAATGACTCAAATTGATATATCCCTACATAATATGTCACTTTACTTTTCAAAATCCTACTAAATTGTTCAGTAAAACCGTAATTTATTAAGAAAAATTCACTGGCATATACTTTAGCAATTTTGTTATAAATTTATGAGTCCACAAACAGTAAACTTCCAAAACATGTCATTCACCTAACTGTGTTACTTTTTGCACATAATCCTACTAATTGTTGAGTAAAAAGGTATTTTTGTTTGTGCCATAAAAATATGAACATTTGGACACAAGGCATTTTATTTTTACTTTATTCATTAAAAAAAGGCTAACTTCCAAAATATGTAATTTTACTACTAATTACTGCACTGTTTGTACAAAATTATACAAAATTGTGAAGCAAAAATGTCTTCTTCTTTTTTTTTTTTACAAAGTGTTGGATGCCATGAGGTAACAGTCACAGACATATGGCCATTTATCATGAAAAATAATGTCACTACTAACTACAATACGTTGTTGTTTGTTTATTTTTATTAAATCAGTTTTCCTTTCGGACATGTTATTATAACAGCTTTCAACACAACATATACTCATTATGGCATCCGAAAAGAAAAAGGGGTGATGGGACGAAGCCAAGGCTTATATCATATATATATATATATATATATATATATATATAAAAATACCCGCAATAAATGAAAGGCTCTAAAATACCTCACCACACAATTTATACACTTTTCTTATCGAGGCATTTACATTTTCTCATATTTCTCTTGTTAAAACATTCTCAATGTTCAAATCTTCATTAATTTTTATAAAATAGGTACATTACTGTAAAAGAATGCATGCAAAATTGCACGCAAAAAGTGAACCACGTTATAGCTAGGGAACGCTGTATATATATTATGTTATGAGAGTAAATGCAGTATAGCATTTTTAAAAGCAATACGTCACCAATGCCACAGTTTAGCTTAGGGCCTGTTATGAGCCGATGGGTACGAGCCGGGCAGGTACGAGCTGGGTGGGTAACATGAAGCAGGGGAGTTGTGAAGAATGCAGTAGCATTCCGGCGGGGTTTTCGGGGTGACACCGAGATGAACGGGTGGACAAGAATCAGGGGAACAGCTCATGACCAGGGCGCGACACAATAAAACACACACAAACATGGAGCTAACACTCCTGAATTTCGGGCTACTCTCCCATTATCCAACTGTCCTAGTGCAACATCGAAAGAGTTATGGCTAAAAGAATGCATCAAGAGTTATGGCGAAAGTCACATGACTGAGAAGTGGGCTAAAGATGACCAGTCGAACTATGGTGAAGGTATGATGCGCTTAAACAAAGGGCAGTAGAACGAACAGACACACATGAGAGGTATAGGGACCGACCAAACAAAAAAAATACACACAGACCGACTGCGGTGGTGGCACACCTGAAACTAATGACTACTCAGGGTTCCTCCATTGCAGCAATTGGTGGACTCAGTCGGGACTGTAGGCCACCAATCAGGGAGGACCACACCCATATAGGTCCATATACCACACCCACACCAAATAAAACCAAACAGCTACAAAACATCATGGACCGTAACAGGGCCTCAAGTATGCCGAATGTCAGGCAAACGTCTTTGCGACCTTGAACCAACCCTGACGAAAAATCCATATCCTCTACCCTCGCAAACACTCACAAATGTGAGCCGCTCAGTCGGATACGAGCTTCAGAATACATTTTTTGTGTCTCTTTAGAAAGTGACAGCACCATCGGCTGGCCTGGCATGTATATTACAGGCTGTTTGGTCTCGGCTAATACTGTATGATGAACGAAACATTGCACAGTGTCCAAGTGTTTACCACTGTTTATTGCTTGTGTGTGCGAAGGATGAGTGTGTGTGTATAATGAGGTCATGGCTGTAGTGAGCAAGCAGGGGGTAGGGTTGTTGTAGTGTAGGGAGCTGCTGGCTAATTCCAGCTGTAATTAACATTAGTGGGTCAGTGAGAGTGTTAAAGGAGGGGGTCGGGTGTGTGTGTGTGTGGGGTGGGGGGGGAACAAAGGTTGCTCTAGCCTATGTTTGTGCTAAGTGTGTGCCCACTAATCAATAGATTCAAGATCAGCCTAATTGGCCCCGGGGAAATTTGTGTTTGGACGTCACATGAAAAGATACACGTTCAATTACATTGAATTAAAGGGACATAAAAGCATCTACATGTGCACTCGTCTCCTTGTATTCCCCCCGCTTTCATGCGGGAGGCACACAAATAGAGTTCGTTTTGCTATTCAGGGATCTTGGATGCAATCAGAATTGTGGAGTAGTTACCCAAATACAACACATAACGAGGAGCTGGATATTTGTAGGAAAGCAAAAATAGCATACATAGTACATACAGTACAATAGTACCTTAACATATGAGTGGAATTTGTTGCGTGACCAAGCTCGTAACTCAATTTATTTGTAAATGAAATATTTTTTCTCATTAAAGTGAATTGAAACTACAGTAATGAGTTCTAGTCATCCCAAATCCACCACAATTTGTTTTCTGTTTTAATGAAGAAAAATAACGCTGCACTGCTAAACCCCCCCACAAAAAAATACAACATACTAAAAATATAAATATAAATAAAAAATAAATAAACTGCTTTTATAAAGTGCACAGTTTATCACAGGGGATATGTTTCAGCACAACATGCAAAAGATGAAAATATGTGATAGAGACCATATTAAAAACGAATACGTTTTCAAAATTGTTTTACCCATCACACACACTTTCAACACATTTGTGCTTTTTAAAATACTTGCAAATCTGTTAAAACACTTTTTTTTAATGATTCCTTAGGGCCTATTCCCAATCACTGGCTCACACAGTTCTCCAAAAAAAGATGCAAACCATGTTTGCTTCAAGCTGCTCTCTGTGACTACCAGTTTAATCATACCATCAACCAGTTCTTCTCAAATCGGGGGACGCGGTGTTATCACAGATAACTTCTGTTTTCTTTGCTGTACTGAAATTAAATGTAGCTGCAGATTCATTAGTGTAAGTGTCAGTAGTGCTCTCATTGTCAAGTAATGCTCAAGGAGTATTAGCTCCTCTGCAGAGGCGTAAGTTCGTAAAAACTAATTGAGAAGCACTCGGACAAATAAAACAGCTAAACATTGTATATTTAAAGTACCAAAATGTCCAAACAAACTATACACTTCATTTAACGAAAGTCCGCTAGCTTAATGCTAACAGATACTTACAGGCTACTGTACTTTCCTTTACTACCCGAGCAAGATGACCTGGAAGTACTTGGAGCAAAGGTTGTCCAAATTCTAAGTTACGGTACTCCTTCTGACCAACTTTTATGAAAGGATGTTACCCATAATCCTTTATGGCAACATTATTTAAAGCAACAGGTTACTGTGGACAATTGGCATTTCTACAAGAAAACTTTTATTTTACTAACACAACATCCATCCATCCATCCATGGATTGACATAAACACACACATGTCGAATACAACCTTACAGAACAATAACAAAGTGAATGTGAGGTATAACCAGGGCTAGATCCTGGTTCAGAAAGTAAAAAAATATATAATAATGTGCAAGAGATAAATCTTTAAATGACAAAAAAAAAGGAAACAAAAAAATCACAATGGCACGCTAGAGACTTGCGTCTGCAATACTGGACTTCACGTTGTAACGAGCACGGACTGATCGGCCATGGATGGCGCAGCGGGACAGCAAAAAAAATGGGAGAGCAACAAAAGGACTGCCAGTTCACAGATTCACTTTATTAAGAAGAAAGAAGAAAAAACAATGGTCTCGGAGCCACCACGCGTTACAATAGCTGTAGGCTTCCACGGCATCAAAAACACTCACCGCCAAAAACAAAAAAGTGCTACACGTGCACACAAAAACAAAGAAGCACCACCCCATGGTGCGGTGCCACACTGCTGATTGTTCAACCGAACCATACTCTATTGTATGTATAATATAATAATGATGAAAGTCTGCTAGCTTAATGCTAGCATATAATGTTAAATTAAATGGAAATTCAAACAACTTTTATTTTATAACACATAGTTTAGCAGTGACACATGCAAACACAACATACAACAAAACTCACTGGCATGTGTTCTCTGTTGGAAGTGGGAACATACAATTTTTAGTACAATTCCCCCAAGATAATTTACAATAAATTCCAACCTTACGCCATTAGTCAAAACGACGGTCTTACTCGGTGAAATGATCCTCTGTGCCCATTGAAACCAATGGACTTTGGATCGTTGTAATTTGATTTGTGAAGATTATTTTGATTTCAAAACGTGATGAAATGTCATTTGACTACTATAACAATCTTCCTGGTTTGTATGCTAGTTACAGGCAAAGGAAGCATTTGTATTGCGGAAATATCACAAATGCCCAAATGTTCAGAATTGTCAATTGGTAAAAGTGTCCTTTCCACTTATTTCTTCTACATTGGCACACTTTGTAACAATATGCTTTCATTTGTGATTGGCATCTCTAACTGGCTCTTCCGCCTTTGTGATGCTCAAAGGGCGGTGCTGTGTCAGATAGAGCGCTGACCGCCTGAACCTAATATCAAATCACACACATGAGCGCACACGTGTCCATTTCCTCAAGGGAGTTGGCTGCCGGCGTCTTTAAGACCTTTGGATTGTCTGCATGTAAGCGGCACTGCAGATTGTACAAACGAGCTCACACGTGAACATATATAGATTGCAGATGCACTGGTAGGTGGCACCCAAACTACTTTCTGAGTCTTTCTATCAATATTTGGAACTCACTTTATGTTTTTTTTTGCAAGATGTGAAGCCTGGTTACATGGGCAGGGCCATCTTGGCCCAGCGTTTCTGCATTTACAATAAACCCCTCTCCATCACGAGTTCTGAGTTCATGGTCCCGCTATTTCATGGATTCTAGTGCTTAAAGGGGAAGTCAACCTTATAATATAAAGTGGTACCTCGGAGTTTGAACAAAATTTGTTTTATGTGAAGTGTTCAATGCCAGAATTGTTCAACCTCCGAATTACTTTTTATCATAGGAAATAATGTAAATGCAATCAATCAAAAAAAAATGCTATGTTGCGTTAATGGTGTATTTTACATTAGGCAATTTGTTAGACTACTATTGGGTCCTTGCGTGCGCTCTTAACGTCAGGCACGTTGTTGAACAGCTAAGGGGGGTCCTCGTGCCAGTATTTACGGAAGTAGTCAGTCACGGTAGTTACAACGGCGCGATAATTTCCTTCCTACATCCACTGTGGCTCGTAGCACTGTACGTTTTTCTTTGCTGCCACTGGCACTGCTGTCTTTTTTGGGCCCATGTGGAAGAATCCAAATGTACGGAGCACCTCTGCGAGTGTTCACGCTCTGACTGGAAATCAGCAGCGCTTCGTCTCAATGACCGCAACGGGAGCATTCGGCATTGCTAGGCTTCACTCGGCTACCTGTTCAAGGTATGTTCGGCTTTGCTTGCTTTGCTTGGGTGTTCAAACTCCGAGACCGAGGTCAAACTCCGAGGCATTTTTTACTCCGTTTTTTTGGTTGAAGTCCAATTTGTACGAGTTCCGAGACGTTCAAACTCCGAGGTTCTACTGTAATATGTTATATGTGACCTCACTAGTCTAAACTTGACATTCTGATTAATTTTACATTTATGGAATGTGAGTTATGCAGCAAAATCCAGCTGTTTTTATCCATCTCAGGGGGCGGCCATTTTGCCAATTGTTGTCGAGTGAAAATAACATCACAGTTGCTCTGGTCTCAGGTAACAACCAATCACAGCTTACCTTCAGGAAACAGGTGAGCTGTGATTGGTGATTGCCTAAGCCTTGAGCAACTGTGATGTCATCTTCAGTCGACAGCAAGTGGCAAAATGGCTGCTCTTTGATATTGATAAAAACTGTTGGAATACCGTATTTAGACCAGTGGGGTTGCATAGAATATATTATTGTCAAGAATTTTTGGGAGGTTTACTTCCCCTTTAACTTTATTTTGTTCTACCTCCTTTTTATTTTGAGTGTAACTCTATTGCTGCCCACAATATGGTGGCTCACTGTTTAGTTTGACGTTTAATTTGACAAAAGAAGAAGACTGAAAAGAGGATGTACACCCTAGTTTTTGGTTACATTTATTGAATCATTGATTATTGCCAATTCCCTAAAACCCATTTTTTTACGCCTACAGCCTTTCATTCTATAATGTATAGCTTTCGGCATGATTGTTGGTGTATATTGTCAGATGGGAAGTTAACTTTGCTAGTTTGGAAATTATAAATGTTCTTCAAATGTGTTTGTATTATGTTGCAAGTGTGTTCAGACCTGGGGAAAAAAGAAGTGACATAAATGCTACAAAAACATGCCTAAAATATTTATTTATTTATTTATTCTTGATGGGGTATGGGGCTGAATTGGATGAATGTCATTTCATTTCAAAAGACAACATTGATTTGATGTATGAGTAAAATGAGTAATGCACTTTTCTGGAACAAAATAACCCCGTTACTCAAGTCAGATTGATTGGATTTTGTTTTAATTTGTTTCAAATGAATATGAAATTGTAAGGTGCAGGTATCATGTCATGAAGCTCACAGTGCGCCATTGTGCTCCACACACAGGCATTAGCCATGAGTCCACGAAGTCGGCGTCATTAGGAATGGTCTCCACGGCGACTCGCAGCACGGCCACGGTCAGTCCCCTCAGCCCTCTGACCAATGGGAGCGCGCTCGCCCAGTCTGCCAATTCCGGATTCGCCGCCGCTCTGCGCAAACTGGCCAAACAGGCTGAGGATCCTCGAGGTGAGTGGTACGATGTGACCGTTTGTTCAACATCAAAAGTCAGCACAAGTATATCATTTGAATCATTTTGATTTTAATTGTATAATTAATGTATTATTTTAAAATATGTTGATACTTGTGAAGAATTTCACTTATTTGCACCTTAAAGATGCAGTCAGTAATCCATAGCACCATCCAGTGGTGAACTAATAATTCATTCATTTTAAAAAACAACTTTTTATGTCAAGAGTATGCATTAAGAATGTTCTATTGCATAAATGTAATTTAATACTAAATTAATCTTTTGCTCTGTAAAAGGTATTGCCATTGAATCAAATCATGCCCTATAGATTTTGATATCAAGATCATCGACTGTAGTCGCTTATTGATTTGAACAGATTTTATAATACTAACATCATCAAAAGATCATTGTGTGCTCCAACCCTCTGTACTACTGTTAGCCAATTCTAAAAAAAATCCTCTGTCTCTTTAAAAAGCATTATTGATGATTTACAATCAGATGTACCAGTAGCAATCATTCACTGGATGTGTGTGCGTGTGTCGGGCAAGCTATTCTGACCGCTCTGTCTCTCCCTTTATCCCTTTCCATTCATCTCCAAATAATGAGAATCTAATTAAGGCCAATTATAACAAGCTCTCTTCCTCTGGCTTCCTGTCGCTCTTTCTCTTCTTCAGTGTCTATTGGCAGCCTTCCTAAGCCTCTCATTTTTCTCCTTTTGTGTTTTTGTGTGTTTATGCTGTTTAGTCAATGTTCTATGAACCAACTTTGTGGGTCTCTTTTTCAACACCTGCAGATGGAACGTGTCTCCTTTGTTGCCTTTTCTCACACTGCAACATTTGTGGTAGACGTGATCTCCGTGAGCCATCACCTTATCGTGGTGCAGGGGTTTGCGTGTCCCAATGAGCCTAGAAGCAATGTTGTCTGGTGCTTCATGCTCCTGGTAGGGTCACCCATGGCAAACAGGTCCTAGGTGAGGGACCAGACAAAGCATGGTTCAAAAGACCCCAATGATGAATGCAAACTTTGGATCGTGGTTTCTCTTGCCCGGACGCCCGGAGTCCCTGGAGGGTGTGCTGGGGAGCGCTCCCCCTGGGTACTCCCTCGTTCTGCTGGGGGACTTCAACGCTCACGTGAGTAATGACAGTAAGACCTGGAGGGGCGTGATCGGGAAGTCCGACCGGGCAGACCCAAACGTATTGTGAGGGTCTGCTGGGAACGTCTGACAGAATCCCCTGTCAGAAGGAGTTTCAACACCCACCTCCGGCAAAACTTCTCCCTTATCCCGAGGGAAGCGGGGGACATGGAGTTAGAGTGGACCATGTTCCGTGCTTCCATTGTTGAGGCGAACGATCGGAGCTGTGGCCGTAAGGTGCCTGTCATGGCGGCAATCCTCGAACCCGTACACCGGTAAGGGATGCCGTCAAGCTGAAGAAGGAGTCCTATTGGGCCTTTTTTGCCTATGGGACTCCGGAGGCTGCTGACAGGTACCGCCTGGCCAAGCGGAATGCGGCTTCGGCGGTCGCTGAGGAAAAACTCGGACATGGGAGGAGTTCGGTGAGGCCATGGAAAACGAGTTCCGGACGGCTTCGAAGAAATTCTGGTCCACCATCCGGCGTCTCAGGAGACGTGTTAATGGCAGTGCGCCATTAACACTGTGTATAGTGGAGATTGGGTACTGCTGACCTCGACTCGGGACGCTGTGAATCGGTGGGGAGAATACTTCAAAGACCTCCTCAATTCCACCGACCTTCTTCCTTTGAGGAAGCAGGGTCTGGGGACTCTGAGGTGGGCTCCCCTATCTCTGGGGTTGAAGTTACTGAGGTGATTGGAAAGCTCCTCGATGGCAGGGCGGGGGTGGTTGAGATCCACCCGGAGTTCCTAAGGGCTCTGGATGTTGTGGGGCTTTCGTGGTTGACACGCCTCTACAACATCGCATGGACATCGGGGACAATGCTACTGGACTGGCAGACCGGGTTGGTGGTCCCCCTTTTTAAGAAGGGGGACCGGAGGGTGTGTTCCAACTATAGAGGGATCACACTCCTCAGCTTCCCTGGTAAGGTCTATTCAGGGGTGCTGGAGAGGAGGGTCCGTTGGGAAGTCGAATCTCGGATTCAGGAGGAGCAGTGGGGTTTTCGTCCCGTCCATGGAACAGTGGACCAGCTCTACACCCTCGGCAGGGTCCTCGAGGGTGCATGGGAGTTCGCCCAACCAGTCCACATTTGCTTTGTGGACTTGGAGAAGGCATTTGACCGTGTCCCTCGGGAAGTCCTGTGGGGGGTGCTTCGGGAGTACGGTGTACCGAGCCTCCTAATACGGGCTATTCATTACCTGTATGACCGATGTCAGAGTTTGGTCCGCATTGCCGGCAGTAAGTCGAATTTGTTTCCTGTGAGGGTTGGACTCCGCCAAGGTTGCCCTTTGTCACCGATTATGTTCATAACTTTTATGGACAGAATTTCTAGGCGTAGCCAAATCGTTGAGGGGGTCCGGTTTGGTGGCCTCAACATTGCATCTCTGCTTTTTGCAGATGATGTGGTGCTGTTGGCTTCATCAAGCCGTGATCTCCAGCTCTCACTGGAGCGGTTCGCAGCCGAGTGTGAAGAGGTTGGGGTGAAGATCAGCACCTCCAAATCCGAGACCATGGACCTCAGTCGGAAAAGGGTGGAGTGCCCTATGCGGGTCGGGGATGAGATCCTGCCCCAAGTGGAGGAGTTCAAGTATCTTGGGGTCTTGTTCACGAGTGAGGGTAGGTTAGAGCGGGAGATCAACAGGCGGATCGGTGCAGCGTCTGCAGTGATGCGGACGCTGTATCGGTCTCAATTTACCGGTCGATCTACGTTCCTGCCCTCACCTATGGTCACGAGCTGTTGGTCGTGACCGAAAGAACAAGATCCTGGATACAAGCGGCCAAAATGAGTTTCCTCCGCAGGGTAGCCGGGCTCTCCCTTAGAGATAGGGTGAGAAGCTCGGTCATCCGGGAGAGACTCAGCGTCGAGCTGCTACTCCTCCGCGTTGAGAGGAACCAGTTGAGGTGGCTCTGGCATCTGGTTCGGATGCCTCCTGGACGCCTCCCTGGACGCCTCCCTGGACGCCTCCCTGGGTCCCCCAATTTTCCCAATCTTTCAGCCGAATCCAATAATAAATTAAATTTGTTCTCATCCATTTCTTATCATTATCCAATGAAAATGTAAAATTCTTATTTATTTTCCTTATCCAATAAACCTTCCCATTTTTCATCTCAGTGCATGGAAAATCTCTAGTAACACCACACACACACACACACACACACACACACACACACGCACACACACACACACACACACACACACACACACACGTGCGCACACACATGCACGGACGCACGCACACACATTTCCTAGCCCCTTCCCCTAACCCTAATCCCAAAAATGATTGCCTATCCCCATTACTTACCCTAACTTCAACCATAACCCAATTCAAACCTAAGTCTAAAACCAAGACTTTACCCTCAAAAAGAGGTTTGAACTTGTGGGGACCACCAAAATGTCTTCACAATTTCAAGTTGGTCCCCACAATGGTAGTTAACATGTGTGTTTGGGCCCCACAATGTATCAAAGACACACACACACACACACACACACACACACACACACTTGTACTTACTTAATTGTGAGGACATTTATAGACATAATGCATTTCCAACCCCCCATCACCCAACCCCAACCATCAAAAATGATTGCCTACTCCCATTCCTTACCCTAACGTATCTAACCCGTATTTTGGTCCTCACAATGTACTATGTACAAGTACACACACACGCGCGCATGCACACACACACATTTTAGTCCATATTTTTCCACTTTCAAATTAAAACCTCGATATCTCAAATTTTTTGAAGATTGTCATGTCAATGAACATAAAAAATACTATTCTATTTTTCCCAATTTTTCATCTATTTTTGTGAAAATGTCACACATAATTTACTTTACTTTTTTCATCTCTGTCCAAAGAAAATCTCAGTTTTTTGTCATGGTACAAAGAAAATCTCCATTTATCTCAGATTTTCCCCAATATTCATCACTGTCCAATTAAAATCTCCTTTTTCTCCTTTGCAATAATGAGGAAAATGTCAAATAAAAATCTTGTTTTCCTGCCTTCAATCAAAATTGAGAATCAAATTCCCCAACTTTTCATCACTGCGCATGACAATAATACCCCCCCCATTTTCTTTTAATTTTAATCTTTACGTAATTAAACTGTCCATTTTTAAAAATTATTTTCATGTAGAAAGAAAAGTATTTCTTAAAATTGTTTTAACAATAGCGACAAACCCCGTGCAAAATTAGGAAACGCGTAAATGTCGTTTACTGAATGTTGAATGCATATTTCAAGAATGCATTTTCATAACGTTCAGCAATGTGCCCTAGTGGTTAGCACGTCTACCTTACAGCTATTAAGTTCTGTGGTCGGACTCTCATCTCCAGGCTTCCTGTGTGGAGTTGGAATCTTCTTGTGCATAGCTCAAGCAATGCATTGAAATTTTTTTTTTTTTTGCGATATATCCTGTGCTCCCCCACTCAGGTTTGGCCCTCAGCGGTGAGTCGTCGCCCGTGTCTTCGCCCGCCACCAGCCACAGCTCGCCGGTCAGCACCGCCAAGCGGGTCACACTAGGGCCCCACTTGGCCCAGTCCCGGGGCAACGCCGTTGTCCCGAGCACCCCTCCTGTGGTCACCATTGCACCCACCAAGACCAGCAACGGCCTGTGGAGGGCCGACGGACGACAGGTAAGGATGACGAGATGCCTGAAATTGTTGTGTTTTTAATTTAAATTCACTTGTATCTCAACACAACTTACCACACAGAAATACCATTAACCATTTATTTGATACCAACAGTAGCCATCTTAATGTCCAATGTACAAGTATGCTAACGACTCAGACGCACAAGTAAAATTACTGTGCCTTATTAGCATTGTTTATGTCCACCACTGCCTTCCATTCCTGCATGGATTTTCTGCACACTACTAGTAGGGTCCAGAGGCTACTAGTACATGACATACAGAAGTTGCACCAAGTAGTGCTAATGAGGTCGTTTACTGCTAAGGTTAAATTGTGTACTTGTTGGCCAAATGTGGCACGAGAAACTGACGAAGAAAAATAAACTAGTAGTAAGACGCAATTGTTCTATGAGTTTTTTTTCGGGGGGGGGGGGGGGGGTGGAGGGTTACTAGTGAGGAAAGGGAGCACGCTATTGACCTAAAAGGTGCATTCTGCCGTTAAAAAAAATAATATTAAAGCTTTTTCTACATCAAGCATTCTCCACCAATGCCCAGATGATTACAAAGAGCCCCGACTGTTTTACTCTGACTGCACCTCTCAGCTTTTATCTTCCCTTTATAGTCAAGTGTGCGGACCCTTCACACTCCGCAGTTTCTTTGGGGAGGGAAGGGTGGAGGGTGACGTCATGCGCGTCCCCACGGAGTAGCGGACATGTGGCGTGCACTTAAGACCGTGCACGTACTTGCACGCGCACCATGAACGTGCCTGGCACAGATGCTGCAGTTACGCTTTGAGCCAGAGGTGGCAGTCGCGAGTATTAAAAAAAAAAGACAAACTGCACAAAGATCCTTTAAGCTGGATACCAAGGTTATTGAATAAATTTTCTAAAATGCCATTTGGGTATTTATTAAATGGATGGATGGATGGATGCTATCCATTTCAGGGTCACAACTGCATGATGATGTGTGTTCAGTACTAGCACTTCACTAGTAGCTCACTGATGTCAACTAGTGCACATTTTTGCCTCACTAATTGTATGTCGCTGTCCTACAAGTATGCCAAAGTGACCTACTAGTGTGCAGAAATGTCAAAAAGTAAACAGTAAATTTATTTAGATATTGTATTTATCTATTTAGAGTGGAACCAAATAGACTCAGTTTTTGAGTAGTATTTACACTTGGAAAAGATTAAAATAAAGAATTGAAAACACTACATGAGCTATGCCCCTCCTATATCCAAGAGGAGAACAAAAACATTGTTTTTTTTCTTGGAGTTAGGAAGATTCCAGCTGACACAACGGATATACTAAGCAGGAGTTGCGTGACTCAGAGAGTAGATCGCCTGTCTCCTAAGATGAAGGTTGTAAGTTCGTTTCTCTGACCGTCCACCCCACAAGTTGTAAAGACATGAAGAGGGACTTGTGTGCATCTGAAGATGTTTACTCATGGACGGGCTAGGCACCAGGGGCCTCCCGAGACAATACAAAAGACCCCCCATCCCCCGCCTTAGAATTTCGCCTTGGATCAGAGCTGCCTTTCTCCCCCTTCACAAAGACCCCTCTGTGTCTCTGCCCACCGGTAGGGCAGTTTGGGGGAGGGGAGCGCACCCATTCAGACTAGTAGGCATAACTGGAGGGAAGCGAGAATGAAAGAGAGTAGGCTGTGAAGGAGGAAAGTGATGGAGAGGTAGAAAGGCCAGGAGACTCACGAAAGGTTGGCGAGGATCGGCTTTAATATGCACTTGATCCTGCACTTTGTCAATCACATCCCACACAAGCACAACAAATTACAGCCTGGGATTCTAAATCTAGACTTACTGTTCTTTAAATATAGTGATGTGAATGGATATGCGTTTTTTTATTTGCTTTCTTTCTACCATTATAAACAGCAAGGCAATTTGAAATGGTGATCCTTTTTAATAATGTCACCAAAGTAATGTAACTTTAGGAAAACCAGGTAAATTCAAACAACTATAGACGTGTCGTAGTATAAAAATGAAATTGACCAGATAGGATAAGCACATTAAAAAAAAATATGGGAACTGTTACAGAGATTGGAAAAGTGGCCCAGAAAATGCATGGCAAAAATAAATAAATACAAAGTAGATGACATTCATTATTTAGAAAATAAATCTAATTAAATTACATTAAATTTACCAAACAGGATGAGCAGCAACGTAAATATGACACGTAAAAAAATAAAAAGGAAAATGCCCTGGAATTGATAGAAGAAAAATAGCATATTTAATGAATGTAAAAAAAAATACAATAATAATAATAATAATAATAATAATATATCTATAAAATAAATAAAATTACATTTAAGTTAAATTCAAAAAACTGAAATAAAAATCTGATAAACTGAAATTTACCAGACATTATGAAATAAATGTCAAATAAATTAAGAAAAGATCAAATAAGTAAAGCGCCCAGAAATTGAAGTATTAAAAATCAGGAGAGCTTGGCAAATAAAATACAATAAATTAAAATTTATCAGATAGGACCAACTGCAAAGAAAATATATCACAGTTTAAAAAAAAAAAAAAAAAAGAGACAAAGATGAAAAAGTAAGGTCACCTGTTTTTAAGACAGAAAAAGCAGAACAGAATATGCATGGCAATAAAATAAAAATATGTATTTCATGTAAATAATTCATATACATTTCTAAATGAAATTGAATTAATTTAAGTTACATTTTAAATTAAATTAAATTAAATTAAATTTAGCAGACAGAATAAGCAGTTAAGAAAATATATTATAAAATAAATTAAAAGAATTGAATCAACTGACATAATGAAAAGCAGCACCGCAAAAACATGGTAATTATAATCAAATTAAAACAAATCAATAAGTAGATTACCAACGGTCACATAGTGTATGTGATAGCTATAGATAAAAAGAGAGGCTACTCGTGGAGTCATTTGAATGTTCTTTCCATGAGCGCTGCATTCAAATATATTCAAACTTTATTGAAAGTGCATATACTGTATATCATTGCACGTGTACTCTAGGACAGCAGATTGCATGTTTGCTTGCATTTGTTTGTGGCTATGACTGTGGTTTGTTTGGCCACCTTGTTGCTTGTACTATTGGAACAAGGCTGGACTCAATCATTTTGTCGCATCACAGCCAAAACATAGAGCAGTTTTTCTTTAATAGGTGTATTTTGTGTTTAATACAGCATAGTTTAATTTCCTGTAAAGTTGAAGTTCTCTCTGCTCTTAGATGTTGTGGGCTTGACCACTAAATGTGCTTAAGCCACGCCTCAACTTTCAACACACCTGATACACCATATAATCAGCTCATCAGCCAACTCTGCAGAAGCCTGATAACGATTCTGATCTTTATAATCAGGTGTGTTGGAGGACAGAAACATCTAAAACCTGCAGGACTCCGCCCCTCAACTACCAGAATTGAGGAAGCCTGCCCTAAATGTTTGAGCCATAAAAATATATCTGCTGAAAACCTCCAGTGGCAAGAATGTATCGTCACAGGACTTTTCCACACCGTGACAACAAGGCGCTCTACAGGGGCCATGCCAGCCTGAAACTGACTATCACACACGACTTTATTTTTTTCCTCACTCTTCCGCCTTTCCTCTGTGACATACGTGCACTCAACAAAAATGGTAAACAGTTTGCACAGAAACAAACTTTCCAAGGTCAATAAATAATGATGGATAAACAATTTAATTGCACCTTTTGCCATCTATTGGAAAAAACATTTTAGTGTTTTGCCTGTCACTAGATTTGATTCTCATATTTAAATAATATGTTTATATCGTAAAAATATAATCATTACTGTACTAGCTTTTGCTCCCAAAAACGTATAAAAACGTTCTATTTTAAATATTGCCTTGCTCCCTTTATGTTTTTTTTTTAATTCTAGAACATACAGAAGGCTTTGATACAGCCTGAACTGAAGAGAATGCTTGAAGCAATGGTAGTTAAAAAATGGCCAGCAGGTAGCAGCAGAGTATAAGAGATCAACCAGGGCCATGTTGCAACCAGCTCTTTGCCAGTGTTTTCAACAGGCTTGCGAATAATAATAACACTTAACTATATTCTAATGCTAATTGCTGCAAAACGGAAACAGATACAAATATACTGGCTGCTACATTTGTCTGGATAGAAAGCTGCCAATCTGTGTGCAGTCACAGATTAAATGCAGCAGTGTGGTGAGCAAATCCTGCAATGGGGAAGCACTTTGAGTGCGGGTGTGTGAATTGAATGAGTGAGCCGCGGGCACCGATATTAGGATCAGCTCTGATCTTGACCCACTCTGACACACTGGAGCCACTCGGCTCAGCCTCGGGGTGCAAGCGCCAAATCCTTAATGCACTTGTTCCTCAACTTCCTTAATCCTCACTCAATACTAGTGGTGGGAAATAAAAATAACTTTGTATTGACAGAATACTTTAATTCACTTGAGTATTTTTCTTAAAAATGTTGACTTGAGAAAATGACAGTACAGAGTGTGAGTGCAGTTGCATATCATCTCATTCAGGTGGAGCAGAGCGTTCCGAGGCTCGGCAGCAGCAGGGAACGGACGTCTGCTGACAACGCCCGTCTGCAGCACGACAAGAGGTCCCCGCCCGTGCCCCCGCCTCACCTGCTGCTTCACCCCTTCGGACTCACCCCCAACTCGGTCATGCAGGACCCCCGAATGCAGAGCCTCAGGTAAGGAATCCAAACAAATAATGATGATAATGATAATAACAATACCTACGCACAACTTTAACTGTTATTAGGGATGTTCAATAGTACTTTTCCAGACCGATACCAGTACCAAGTACTCAATTCTTGAGTAGTCCCTAATTCCTAACTCCAAGAGGCAAATATCCTCTTGGATATGAGCAAACAGTAGGCATGGAATAGCTCAGGTGATAGCGTGGCAGTCTCCCAAACTGAAGGTCGTGAGTTTGTTCCTCAACCCTTGTGTCATCTGTGACATTTATCTTATTTTTTTCCCAATTCTTCATTTTACTCTCTTCCAATTATAAATTCTACTCTCTACTATTTGGCCCCACTCTAAATAGAGTCAAATTTACTCTACATAATCTACTGTGTATTAAAAGAACAAGTAGTATCAGTACTTGGTATTGGTATTGGTGACTACTCAAGAGGTGGTATTCGTACTGGTGTTGGTCTGCAAAAAAAAAAGTATTTAACATTCCTATATTTTATTATTATTTTTATATACAGTGGACATAAAAAGTCTAAACACCCCTGATGAAATGCCATGCTTTTGTCATGTGAAACAAGTGAGAGCAAAATTAATCATTTCAAAATCCTTGTATACTGTACAACTCAAATGAAGGGGAAAAAAAAGGCTTGTTCACCCTCTTAAAACTGACATAGGGATTAACCAATCACATTAGCACACACACCTGCCATCATTTAAAATGCCTTTGATTTAACCCAAATTCAGCTGTTCTAGTAGGCTTAATGAATTGATAAAAAAAATAATAATAATAAATGTCATACTATTTTTGTAATTAATCTAAATAATTAAAAAGGCCATAATAATTATTATTATAAATTATTATTATTAGGGATGGGCAAGGACCGATACGAGGTATCGGCATCGGGCCGATACCCGGCCTTATTTCAAGGTATCGGTTCTCACAACGTCAAACAATACTAGTATCGGAAGAATAGAGAAATGCCATTAATTTTTATTTTTAAAAAACAGCAATTACAACAAATGATATGCAAGGAAATGACAGCATACTGTACTATTTGTACTAAAGCATGCATGTGTTGTGCAGTTTGCCTGGGCAGATGCACACTGCGGTTCCCTCGGGCACCATCCCTGAGGATTACCTGAGAGCGCTGCGTCCCTTCGCAACCCTCGACGACCTGCGGCTGACCTCTGTGCCTCTTGGTCTTGATCCCTCTGCCGCCGCTCATGCTGCTGCCGCCGCCGCCGCCGCTGCTTACTATCACCCGGCCTTCCTGCACCATCCTATTTCTTTACCCAGGTACAATTTAATTAAAACTTCACTCAAAATAATATGTGTACTTATTGCCTCAAAAAAAGTGTGACTTATAAAAATGAGATTTTAATACTTTTTTGGAAGTCCCACTTTTTTTTTTAGGCGAGTTTGCATATGTATTAGCGGAGACCGGTATTTTTTTTCAGGGACGTAGTCAAGGGCGCCGATAACCAATATTAATTTTCACTAAAAGGAAAAATATTGACTCAAAATTTGGAAAAAATACAAATTCCAGCTTTTAATTTTGGGGGAATTTGAAAGCATTTGTTTACTGAGCAACTTTTAAGGTTAGATAAATATTGGAGTGAAAAATAAAAATTTAAAAATAAATATATATATTAGTCAATAGACTCTTTAAACTTTGTTTTAAAAATGTACCAAAAAGTTCCGGGATCTCCCAGGGTCAGTAGCATGTTTTCAAAAGTCAAATAAAAAAAAATTTCTACGGTAAATAAAGTATTCCAAAATGTCAAAATATATATATATATATATATATATATATAAGTATTACATTTTTTACTTATCTTAGTTTTGATTTTAAACAAAAACAGAAGGTGCAGAGAATCCCCAAGGTCAGCAGCATTTCTGAAAATATACAAATTAAAAAAAAATAAAAAATTTAATTAGTTCCCTGAAGTTAACACTTAAAAAATAAACGGATCTATTATGGGCCACATGATTCTTCAAAATGGCAGATGCCGATATTCGTCAAAATGCTGAATATCGGTGACGACAATCGGTCCTGGTGATAATCAGTCTATCCCTATCTGCCTGGGAGTGTCTAATGTGAGCTGTGGCATACAGCAGCTCCTTGTGAGTGTTCTCATTTGTATTTGTTTGACTCGTTCAGTAATTGGCACCTGTGGCCTATGTGAGGTCACTAGAGTACATTATCTATGACATTTGTTTCATCTTTAGGATGGAGGAATCTTTGTGTCTGTCAGCACTGCGGTCACAGTTCTACTCCCTGCCTGCCAGGGGAGCATTTCCTCCTCTGCACCCCTCTGGCCTCCACTTGCACCTGCCTGGAGGCCGTTACCCAGGAGAGCTAAACCACAGCGTACTAGCCGAGAGGTCACACGTGTATTCGCTTGACTTTCTTCCCTTCCTGCACAACGATGTCATCTTTTGCTGCAGGGTGGACACATGTCGTTGAGATATTTTTAGTACACGCCCACCCATGCTGCCTTTATATCACACAAATGCACGGCTGCACTTTATATAAAGGGTACATCATATATCCAATACAAAAGTGTGTAGAGTACATTGCCAAATACTCTGCCAAGTAGTTTTTATTTGAAATACAAGTTTTTTTTCATTTTGTTTTTTAATTAAATTAAATTAAATAGACATATATATTTCATCGTTTTGTCCTAATTTAATGAAAACATTTATATGGTAATTTTTTTATCATTATTTTACCCAAGCTGAATGGCTAGGAGAAATTAGGTGAACAGTAAAGTTTGATAATAATAATGGTAGTAACAATATTGATATTAATATTAATATTAATGTTAATGTTAATATTAATATTAATATTAATATTAATATTAATATTAATATTAATATTAATATTAATATTAATATTAATATTAATATTAATGTTAACGTTAATGTTAATGTTAATATTGATGATGATGATGATGATAATAATAATAATAATATTAATGATGATGATGATGATGATGATGATAATAATAATAATAATCACAACAACAAATATATACACTACCAATGATTTACATAGTTACAAACTTGCAGCTGATATGATGCATATGGCGGTTATAGCTAATGCTTAACTCCAGTCCTTAGTTGGGCTCTTTCGCAACATCGCAGTGAAATATAAAATGTGAAATATACATCTATACAAAGTATAGTACAATCGTTTATTTTGCAGGGTTTTAAAAAATCTATTTGTATCTCTATATCCCAATATAACATTTTCAGCTTAATTAAATGAAATTAATGGCAATTTTCTATTCTTCTCATTTCTAATCATAAAATGGCCACCAGACTATCGGCCACCATCACGAGTACTGATAACTTGAAATAAGGCCAGGTATTGGTCCGATCCCAATAGCTGTTACCGGCTTTCACCTATCCCTAAAAAATAAAACAATAAACGTTCATTTTAAACCAATGCAACAAATATACAGGACTCTTGATGATGCTCAATGGGCAGTGGCACCCGTACTCTAGTAAATGCCCTGTTCAAATCAAGGCGGCTTGTCTGCAGCACAATACACAGGGGACATCTTTAAACAGAATGCTGTTCATCATCTGCTTCTATAATGTTTTCTGCATATCTTTTTTTCATTACTGTGTACTGTTGTGTGTGTGTGTGTGTGTGTGTGTGTGTGTGTGTGCGAGTGTGCGTGCGCTTTTTCCTGTGGTTTCCCATTAAGTGTTCATCTGTTCTTGCTCAGTCATGCTGTGTATGGATTATTTCCCTCATAGTAAGCGGAGTAAGTGTGTGCGTGAATGTTTGTGTGAGGTTCACCAGTGTGTGGTTAATATCTGCCTCATGCTGGGTGTTGCATCTCTCACCCTCCCTGCCTCCTCCTCCTCTCTCATGTGTTTATAAGTGTGTGTGTGTGTGTGTGTGTGTGTGTGTGTGTGTGTGTATGTGTGTGTGCGCGTCCTCACACTTGTCAACCTCCCCCACAGGATGCAGATGGAGAATGAGCTTCACCAGCGAGAGAGGGAGAAAGAGCGGGAGGAGGAGAGGGATCGAGAGCTGGACAGACAGAAGGAGAGGCAGAGGGAGAGGCAGAGGGACAGACAGCAGCAGATGGTCAGGGCAGCGGAGGGCCACGGATACCTGGCCGAAAGGCCGCCTCAGAGGGCGCCTTCGCTGGAGGACAGGGCCAGGCCAGGGGAGAGGCTGACCCCCAACAGGCTGGGTACCCACAAACTTTTATTTGCGCTCCTTTCACGTGGACTGGGATGAGTTGGAGCAAGTTCCCCTGGTAAAATTTGCAAGCATCACTTAATAAAAATAAAATCCGTATCTCACTGAGCAGCCAGGGTGCGCACACATAGGGAGTGTTCACTCTAAAAACAGTTGGGTCAAAAATAACCCAATTATGGACCGATCCACTTTATTTTGAGTCAAGAAATTGGTCTTCTAGTGTAAAACAACTCATAAATATTGGTCAGATACTTTACTTTTTTCCTTTTCTTCATTTTGCAAAACAACACAGAACTGTGGGTCAAATTGACCCAAGTAGAGGATTGGTCCATTTTTGACTCATAGTTGGGTTATTTTTTACCAAAGTGTTTTTAGTGTGTTGCTTTTTTGGCATGCTCCCTTCAGTGTTCAAAACGTTGCAAAGCCACTTGCCACACTCTCTCAAACTCTCTTTATACTCTCAAACTGTTTTTTTATTGTCGCAGAGAAATTTTAAACATGTTCAATATAAATATGATTTCTGAAAATTTGGATTTCTGTAGTCTATACAATAAATTTGAATTATTATTAATGTATTTATTAATGTATTTGCATAATTATTTTATTTCGTAATGTGTTTATTATATATGTGTATGTTAATGCATAATATAATATGTAATATAAATAATGTAATATATTATTTTAATGAGTATTTTATTTAATGTTTTATTCATTATATATTAATAATAATTTCCTTTTTATTGATTTTATTGACTTGTAATTTGTGTTATTTTCATTATTTGTTACTTCTTTAATTATATATTTTTAAATGTTTTAATTATATTTACATGTTATTTCTTAATGTGTTTATTATATATGTGTATGTTAATGCATAATATAATATGTAATATAAATAATGTAATATATTATTTTAATGAGTATTTTATTTAATGTTTTATTCATTATATATTAATAATAATTTCATTTTTATTGATTTCATTGACTTGTAATTTGTTGTTTTCTTGTTATTTTCATTATTTGTTACTTCTTTAATTATATATTTTTAAATGTTTTAATTATATTTACATGTTATATTACTATAACTATACATATTATTTTTTATTTTGTAAGTTAATATTTAGTAAGCCTAATGTACCCTGCCTACTGCCCGAAGCCAGCTGGGATAGGCTCCAGGACTCGGTACAATAAGCGGTTACGAAAATGGATGGATGGATGGTTTTAATTCAATATTTTTAATTTAATTTAATCTAATTTAATTTAATTTCACACAAGCATCTCTCCAACAAGCAGGCACAGTTTCCATAGTTCTAGGTTACTGAACACATTCATAATTATGACCTGAGATATATTATCACTGTGTGAACTACAACAACAATAAGCATAATGTTGCATCAAACCCTCTGTAACTGTAGTGTTATTGTATACCAAATGTCCAGCGACTGTGTTGACTTTTTTTCCTGAAATTTGTGTCCAGATAAATCCAAGGAGTCGGAGCGCCCAGCTTTCCCAACACATAAACCTCTGCCCTTGAACCTCCAATCCTCCAGGGGATCCGTCCCACACCTGGTGCCCAGTTTGGTGCCTTCTCACCTGGGCAAACAGCACACCGCACCTGCAGGGGGTGGCATCCACGGAGCACTGGCATCTGCTGTCATGACTCAGAAAGTTAGCGAGGAGGCCTGGATGAAAGACAGCAATAGGTGAGAATGATATACTGTTGGAGAGGATTGTGTTGTTGGGAACGTACAAGGAATTCTCTAAATACATGCCAAATTATGATCCTAAAACACTTATAAAGTAGAATCCTTTGAGTGCCCTAACTTAGGAGCTTTTCTAAATTACTGTATGGGAAATCATTTGGTTGATTTTTTTTTCTCTCTAGCAGACACGTCAATATTTTAACACTGACTGTTATTTGGAACTGTTCATAATTCCTTCTGCCTTGACTTTTATTTTTGTACTTTGACACAATTTCAAACATGCATTTGGAAGATTTCATGTGTGTAATTTGCTTGTAAGATAAGGCTTCAGTTTTGCCACCTTACTATAGCCTAGACATGAAGACGGGAGATTGTTGTCACATGTGCTTAACAGCCAGTACTTACCAAAAATTTCTGTAGCTTTTTTAATGTCAGCCTCTCGGCAGCCACCCTGACCAGTTTTCTTCTCATCAGTTCTGGAGGGACGTCATGTTCGTTGTAATGTCACACTGTTGTGCAATATTTTCTTCACTTGAGAGTGACTCTCTGATGACACAGCCATCGTCAGCTTGCTGCAGGCCGGCGGTAGCCCACTGGACTATTTCTCAGAAATAGAGAAATTTGTCCAGTGGTGTGACCAGAATCATCTTGTGCTCAATGTGGGGAAGACAGAGGAGGTGATATTTGATCCAAAAACTGTTGGTGACCACAGGCCAGTCGTCATTAAAAGCAATCAAATCCGCCAGGTGGGTTCATACAGGTATCTGGGGGTCCACATTGACAACACACTCAGCTGGAGGGTACATGTTGGAAGTCTCTGCTCCAAACTCCAACAGCGTCTCTATTTCCTACGCAGACTTAGGGTCTATGGAGTGGAGCAGAGGATCATGCTGTTGTTCTACCGAGCTGCATTGGAAAGTATCATCAGATATGGCATTGCGGCCTGGTACGGCAACCTGACTGTGCAGTCAAGGTCACAGATTGCCGGTCTGGTGCGGACTGCCATGAAGATCATGGGGGTCAGGAATCATCGTTCCCTACAGATGCTTTATGAGTGGTCCGTCACCGGACTGACACAGAAAATTGTTAATGACTCGGCTCACATTCTGCATCATGAGTTCCAGCTACTGCCTTCCGGCAGGAGATTCAGGGCCCCCAGAACCAGGCTGAACCGCTACAAGAACTCATTCCTGCCGACATCCATCAAACTGCTTAACAACTGACATTAACTCAGTACAATAAGATATATGGTGCAATGTTGTGTGTGTGGAATGTATGCAGCCGTGCTGTACATACTCATGTGTATATATATATATATATATATATATATATATATATATATATATATATATATATATATATATAGGAGTGTGTGTGTGTGTGTATATGTGTGTGTGCAGTCCTCATGTATGTACTTCTCTACACATGTATACTTCTGTGAAGACTTCTGGGAAGTCTTCGACTTATTGCTGCACTTCTTATTTAATTTTAATATTATCTCTTTCTATTCTGTTGTTTTCTCTTTACTGTAAACTGCAGCTGGATTTCCGGAGTCCAGGAAAAAGTTCCCCACGGGGAAAATAAAAGTATATCGTATTGTATCGTATCGTATCGTATCGTATGACTATCTTCACCACGTTCCATGGTATTCATTACAGTTAGTAGTAATTACTTTGTACAATTTTCCGGACTGATACCTTTTAACAATGAAATTACTTTGATACGATATGATACGATACGATATACTTTTATTTTCCCCGTGGGGAACTTTTTCCTGGACTCCGTCCAGCTGCAGTTTACAGTAAGGAAAAAAACAACAGAATAGAAAGAGATTAAATCAAAATTAAATAAGAAGTGCAGCAGTAGTTTACAGTAAGAAAAACAACAGAATAGAGAGAGATAATTAAAATAAATAATACACACACACTCCTATATATATATATTGCACCACTTAGTTAATGTCGGTTATTAAGCAATTTGATGGATGTCGGCAGGAATGAGTTCTTGTAGCGGTTCAGCCTGGTTCTGGGGGCCCTGAATCTCCTGCCGGAAGGCAGTAGCTGGAACTCATGATGCGGAATGTGAGTCGGGTCAGTAACAATTTTCTGTGCCAGTCTGGTGACGGACTGCTCATAAAGCATCTGTAGGGAAGGATGATTCCTGACCCCCATGATCTTCATGGCAGTCCGCACCAGACCGGCAATCTGTGACCTTGACTGCACAGTCAGGTTGCCGTACCAGGCCACAATGCCGTATCTGATGATACTTTCCAATACAGCCCGGTAGAACAGCAGCATGATCCTCTGCTCCACTCCATAGACCCTCAGTCTGCGTAGGAAATAGAGACGCTGTTGGAGTTTGGAGCAGAGACTTCCAACGTGTACCCTCTAGCTGAGTGTGTTGTCAATGTGGACCCCCAGATACCTGTATGAACCCACCTGGCTGATGTGATTGCCTTTAATGACGACTGGCCCGTGGTCACCAACAGTTTTTGGATTAAATATCACCTCCTCTGTCTTCCCCACATTGAGCACAAGATGATTCCGGTCACACCACTGGACAAATTTCTATATTTCTGAGAAATAGTCCAGTGGGCTACCGCCGGCCTGCAGCAAGCTGACGATAGCTGTGTCATCAGAGAACTTAATGATAAAGTTCTCAGGGTGTGATGTCACACAATCATTTGTGTACAATGTGAAGAGGACCGGGGAGCTGACGCAGCCCTGTGGGGCGCTTGTGCTTATCAATTTGGGTTCCGAGAGGGAGCTGTTGACCCTGACTTGCTGTGTGCGCTGTGTCAGGAAGGAGTGATACCACGTCGAGATGTACGGGTTCACATTCATCTCCTTCAGTTTACCCAAAAGCAGGTGCGGCTGCATTGTGTTGAACGCTGGGCTAAAGTCAACGAACAACACACGTGCATAAGCTTTAGGGACATCCAGATGTTTGCTGACCAGATGTGTGATGCTGTTGATAGCATCGTCAGTGCCGCGACCCCGCTTGTAGGCAAACTGAAGGGAGTCTAAGTGTGCATCCGCCTCCCCCCTGAGCCGAGTCACCATCAGCCTCTCGAAACACTTCATAACAATGGAAGTTAGAGCCACAGGCCTGAAGTCATTATTGACCACAGAACATTGTTTTTTAGGAACCGGGGTGATTACTGATTTTTTCCAGAGACTGGGAATGGAGTGTGAGTCCACAGATCTCTGGAAGATGGGCTGCCATGCCGCTGTGAGCTCCTCTGCACAGGATTTTAGCAGAAGGGCAGATATCCCATCTGGTCCTGAGGCCTTCTTTGTGCAGACAGACCTAAAAGCAGATTGGACATCATGGGGATGAATGACCAGTCTTGAGTCCTGCTCATTCACTGAAATGGACCTCAGGACCTCCCCACATTCAGAGGAGAAGTTCTGGGTTTCGAATCTTAAATAAAAGTAATTCAGCTCCCTTGCTTTCTGGAGGTCATTTAGAGTGCTGAGACCTTTTTGAGCAGGAGTCAAGTTGGCGATCCTCCTCATGGTGTCCCACGTTTTCTTAGAGTTGTTAGCAGCAAAGTGTTTTACTGTGGACGATTTCTGCAGACCATGGCTTGTGCTGTAAAATGTCAGGAAAATCTCCTAGAACACCCATCCAATCATTTTCTAAACCACTTGGGGTTACAGACACTTTACTGGTGACAGCTGTGTGCTGACTTTCATTTAACTCATTCAAAGCCAAAAACGTATAAATATGTTTTTTAATACTTTGTCCTTCACTCCCGAAAACATATTTATACATTTTTTTTATTGTTTGTTTGTTTTAATACTAGAGCATACAGAAGGCTTTGATACTGCTTCTGACATGAAAAGGTCACTTAAAGCAATGGTAGGTATTACAAAAAACGGCCAGCAGGTGACAGCAGAGTATAAGACATAAGCCAGGGCCATGTTGCAACAAGCTCTTTTTTGCCAGTGTTTTCAACAGGCTTGTGAATAATGAAGAAATTTAGCTTTATTCTAATGCTAAAGGCTGCAAAACGGAAACAGATACAAATATACTTTTTTCCCTGATGAAAGAAGAGACCACTTAGTTAGGTGTGACAATCAGTGGTACTCACTAACTTACTAACTAACTAACTCTAATCTTTCTTTTGGTAGGTTCCATGTTTTTATAGAAATATTCTGTGGGCCTTGCAAAATCAGTCAAAATCCAATAAAACAGCCGGGAGCAAAGGGTGTTGCTTCAGTGAAAATTGCTGCAAGTGAATGAGTTAACATGATTTTGAATGTGATTAATTCTGAATACTGCCACATCCTCAATTACAAGAGGCTGTGCACAATTGTGCAACCACACTACTTCAGTTGTTTATTTTTGCTTCCCCCCTTGAGTAATTGAAGGTGTAGGATTTGTTTTGGCCTATCCAGGACATTTCTGGGCGAAGACTCAATGTTTTCCCTTCAGCCAAGCAGAGGCAAGCTATTATCAGTGGCATATGCAAATTTTAGTGTGCGAACACCCGCTCCTGACTGGTGGATTTTTTCTGCGTAGATGTTAGGAGTTTGATTCCTGTGTCTTGTCTAGGGATGTAACAATATCCAAACATCACGATATGATAATTATCACGATATTGTGGGGAGGTATTTAAAAAAATAAAAAAATAAAAAAAGCTCAGGCTACTGTGTACAAACTTACAATATTGCAAAAAATAAAAAATACATTTTTAAATCATATTGGGGGAAAAAATATTGTGTTTTTATACATAATAACAGCAGTGACGTCTTGTGCTCCTATTGGCGAGTATCATGGTCTATGTACAGTAGTTCACAATGTTGTGTTTGGCTGAAGTAATGTAGTAATGTTTTTTGTTTTGTTTTTGGTTTTATGGAGATGTTGAAAATTATTTGCTGGAATGACTAATTTATATGAGAGATAACCTCCACAGTGGCCAAAACATTCTTAATGACAATTTAACTGCACTAATAAACTAACCGTTAGAGGGTGCTAGAGTAATGGAGTACAACCTCACCTTTTTCACAGATGTGCTGCTTTTAATATTGTGGCATGACGACAAGGATATTGTGGCAATTTTAATATCGCAATATCATGATTTTGCCACTGTTTAAGTCAAGGTAGCATGGTATTAAAGTGTTATAGTGTTTAGGCCAGTAGCTTTGCACTGGTCTAAATAGGTTGTTCTTGTGTGTATCAAAACAGAACAGGCCACCTGAACCAAGGCATCAAAGATGCACCACCATCCCTCGGGGCACCACCTCCTCTCATCTCTCCAAAAGCTCCGCAAACCACACTGTGGAACCCCGCCTCCTTCGTGGACCACCGAAAATCCACCCCGCTGATTCGCCCCCCTCCCGGCCTGACCAGGGTGGACCAACCCCACCTGAGCTGGGGGGAGAAGATGGATGAGATTGCCCGGAGGAGGCCGGAGGCTCCCGAGAGGTATCCCTCGGCGAGGGAGGAGGCCGGCTTGCCCAACAAAGCCGAGCAGGACCTCCTCATCCTCCAGAGACGCCACGCCAACAACCTCCACTTGAGGCAGTGCGCACCCCTGTCAGACCCCAACGCGGGCAGGCAGCGGCAGAGGGATAGCGCACTGGTGTACGACGAGGCGCTCCAGCAACATCGGCGACTCCTCAGCAAGCTGGACCTGGAGGAGCAGAGGAGGAGGGAGGCCCGAGAAGGAGGTGAGCCTAAAAGAGGAGAACTAACAAACAACAGCTGACCATCTTCTCTTTAGGTTATTACTATGACTTGAACGAGTCGTACGACGAGAGCGATGAAGAAGAAGTGAAAGCCCATCTGAGGAGAGTGATGGAGCAACCACCCCTTAAACTCAATACGTCCTCTGAGGTACTGGATTTCAATCGAAATACCATCCCTAGCATTAGTGGATTGATGACAAAATCACCACCACACATTAACAGAAGCTCAGAGGTGTAGATTGAGAAGGAGTTCGTGTTTAAACATCCTGTATTTAAGAAGTGTTTATTTCTGAGTCAAAACGTTGGACAGTACCTTTAAATTAACCAGTTAACCATTATATCCACCTGTTGCCATTCATACTACATAGAATAGATTTAGTAAAGGCCGTATCCCACTGAGCAGCGAAGGCTTGCTGCGATTGTGTGCAAACATAGCAAATGTTTTTTGTCAAGGTTCAATCAAGATTGCAAACGGTCGCAAAGATGTTTGCCAGACTTTCAGTTTTTATGGTCGGCGTCAAATTTTAAACATGTTCAAAATTTCTTTGCGACACGAAAAACAGTTTGACTGTTAAAACTGTGTGGAAATGTCTTTGCAGCCCTGAGCAAAGTCTATCAAAAAAACATTCGCTATGTGCGCACACATTTGCAAGCTCAACCGCTCAGTGGTACACGGCCTTAAATAGAACCAGATTTCACACTGAAGTAATTTTGACAATACTTCACAATGGAACAAGATCATCATTTTTTCCAGTGGACACTGGACAGTACTCTTAATTACGTATTGTTGGGGACATTTTTATTTGGTGGTGCTCTGTAATCAAACTCGCACACAGACTAACCCTCCAATTCGACTTCAGCTCCTGATGTCACTCACTAGGCCTCGCCCCATAAAGGCAATCATTCAACACACAAATCTTTTAGTCTGTGCAGTACTTACATTCTATGAAACCTGTTTATTTAGTTAGGTACATCTTCTGTTATGTTTTTTTTTTTTAAACTATACAATACTCTATTTCTTTATTTAAAAATGTAACAAAAACAATTGCTGCATTTTTTTTACAGGGCTGGAACTGATTAATAGCTTTTCAGTTTGTTTCAATGTAGAAAATTGATTTTAAATATAAGTAATTTTCATTAAGAGCTTGGTCACGGAATGAATTGAACTGATGGGTAAAGGTACCACTGTAATCACAGTAAAAAAAACACACTTACATTTAATTAACACATCTATAATGTCAATTAAAAACTGAGCATTATTATGTTAACCTATTATCTTGTGCAGATGTACCTATATCAGAATAATTTGAGCTATGAGGTTGATCACAGAACTAATGAGGTCCATTTATCACTGTATTTAAAGGTTTATAGTGACTCATTAACACACCTGTGTTCTTCTTTGACTGAAGAAAGTGGACTTCTTGCGCACGTGCGGCCTGGTTACGCTGGCTCATCGCGACGAGCTTCTGCAGCACAAGAAGAGGAAGAGGAGGCGGATGATGCGGGAGCGCAGCACCTCACCGCCGCCAGCTGTGCAGGGGAAGCGCAAGTCTCCCCCTTTGCCGGCCGCCACGCTGACGACGCCGTACACCGCCGAGCAAATGGATGGCGCCCCCGAGCTGCAGGAGAAGAAGGACTTCCTGCGCACCTTCAAGCTCTCCCATGTCAGTGCTCAGCAACGAAGAGGTATGAACATTTTCATTTAGTTGTTTAGCTCAAAGCCAATATTCAGAAAAGATGTACAGTTGAAATTAAAATAAAAAATACCATGTACTGTAAGGAACAAAATACCTTTTCAAGAGTTTACTGTGAACCCGACTGAGTCGTGTGGTAAGATGAAATCCACAAATAATTGATGCTCCCTCTCGAAAGGAGTTTGGCATCGCATAAAGTTGCCAAAAGATGTTGGTAAGGAACTTAAAATGGAGGACTGTAAAGCATTAACTCATCCAGTATGTACACAATCATTAACCCATGCTACATTCACTCATTTGCTCCCAAAAAATGTATAAATACGTTCTATTTTAAATATTACCAGTGTCCCAAAGACGTATTTATACATTTATTTATTTTTATTTAAGCAATGGTAGTTATTGAAAAAACAGCCAGCAGGCGGCAGCAGAGTAAAAGAGATCAACCAAGGCCATGTTGCAACAAGCTCTTTTCCCTAGTGTTTTCAGCAGGTTTATGAACAATGATAAAACTTATATAGCATTATATTCTAATGCTTAATTGCTGCAAAACAAAAAACAGATAAAAATGTACTTTTTTCCTGATGAAAGAAGAGACTCTAATCTTGCTTTTGGTAGGTTCCATGTTTTTATAGCAATAAAACACAATATATGGGCCTTGCAAAATCAGTCAAAATTCAGTAAAACAGCCGGGAGAGAAGGGGGTTGCTTCAGTGAAAATGGCTGGGAGTAAATGAGTTAAGGACAGTTGTTCTGCAGTTGTTACAGTTGTTAAGTAATACACCAATTAATAATACAGATGTCTGTGCAAAAAGTTTGTTTCTTAAACTGAATGTTAATGAAGTCCATTGGCACTGATACCAACTTAGCATTTTGGTTGCTAGATTTAGCAACTTTTCTGAAAATCGTAGTCCCCCAACCCCCTCAAAGCTACTCTCAAAATTAGTTCGAACTTTCAAAAATACTAAAGTGCATGTAGTTTCCCTCTACACAACACACATTCTCTAACAAAAATATAATCTGTAGAAGTTCAGAATCGTTATTTATCTAATAACATGACAAAAATATAAATAAGTCAAACTGTGTTTGCTCTGACCAATCAATAAGAGAGCCAGCACTGTGTCACTCAATTGACATGTTATGTTGCACGTTAGACAAAGAGAAAACTGAGGAGCTGCTGAGGGCCATTGAGAAGAAGATTGTGACGTTGGACACGCTCCGATACAACTCTGAACCTCCGTGTAGCGGAAACACCCCTGCGGGAGCATCCTCGACCAGTGAGACCCTTTGTACTATGCATGTGCAGTGCACTCACTAAGTTCCACCTAAATTGCAGGACGATGATGATTACTGATGATCAGGGACAATTTTGAGCCCAATTCTGCACTTCCAAAACATTCAGCGAAGACACGATTGTTGGATGTTTCTAAAATATTATCCTGACTCCTGTGGTGTGTTACCGATTGATCAGCTGATATTAGGATTTTAAAAATATATATTAGTAATCCACCGGATCTTTGACGATTAAGCACCAATATAATCTTTCTTTCTCATGAACCAGTAAATGCTGTTCAGTAGGGTTGGGTAGAAATTTAGGAAGTAAAAGATAAGCATGGCTGAAAGAACGTTATTCTGTGTGAATTACATCCTTGCCCAGAGCTTGGTCATGGAATGAATTGAACTGATAGGTAAAGGTACCACTGTAATCACAGTAAAAAAAAACGTTTAAAAAAACACACATTTAATTAACACATCTCTAATGTCAATTAAAAACTGAGCATTATTATCTTAACCTATTATCTTGTAAATATGTACCTATATCAGAATAAATTGAGTTATGAGGTTGATCACAGAACTAATGAGGTCCATTTATTTATTATTTAGCCCAATTCTGCACTTCCAAAACATTCAGTGAAGACACGATTGTTGGATGTTTCTAAAAGATTATCCTGACTCCTGTGGTGTGTTAAGTAGGGCCCGACCGATTGATCAGCTGATATTAGGATTTTTAAAAAAAGATATTAGTAATCCACCGGCTCTTTGACGATTAAACACCAATATAATCTTTCTTTCTCATGAACCAGTAAATGTTGTTCAGTAGGGTTGGGTAGAAACTTAGGAAGTAAAAGTTAAGCATGGCTGAAAGAACATTATTCTGTGTGAATTACATCCTTGCCCATTAAGATGCAATGTCTGTAAATTTAAAAATGACATTTTTGACATGTGAGAAATGCGTTTTTGGTTTATATTTTGAAGTAATCACTTCATGGCAAACAAGATAATGGAGTAGAAGAAAGGTGATTTAATGTTAAAGGGCATCATGCAAAAAAACATGTTTTGCTAGAATCTTCTCTCATTATATTGCTTATGTACTATAGACATTTATGGCAGTCCTTCTCAAATAAGAGGGGCAGGCCATACTAGATTAAAGTGTAATTGCGCACCTACTACAGTAGATGGCAGAGGCGCTTTCATTGTCAGTGTGCACACTTACAACAATTTTACAGACAAATTATACTATTTATAGTCACGTCAAAAAAAAATGGGGGGAGGGGGTTAAATATTTTCTTCTTTCTCTCTTTGGGGGGGCACTACCAAAAGCAACTGAGAAACACTGATTTAAATCTGAAGCACGTTTCTGTACAGTACTTGAAAAATCCTCTCTGATGTGAAGTTAAATAAATAAGGACAAAATATTGTGACAAAAGCAAACATTCTACCTTAATGCATAATTGCTGTTATAAGGTACAAAATATATACTGTATATATTTTTCATTCTATATTTCTAAAAAATAATCCACCGATTAATCAGATATCTGACAGTTTTTTTCCTGCTGAGTATTGGAATTGGCATCGACCTAAAAAAAAATCCATATTTTAGGAGTAAATTAAGATGTGCGCTAGTCACGACAGTAACTAACATAACAAACAACACTTGTGATCTAATGTCATGACAATTGCAATATTCAAAATGGTCCAACTTGTCTTTGCAGGGGAGTCCTCATCAACCCCACCTTCCTGCCCGTCAAACGGACATCTTTATCCAGACTCTCCGATCCCCTCCCCTCCACATTTACACAAAGCGAGGCATGCCCCCCGCGACGACACTCTCAGGCAGCCGCCTCCGCCCTTGGCGCCCCACCAACACAAAGCGGCATTCGCAGAGACACCGCAGCCTGACAAGAGGCCGCAGTCGGTCCACAGCGGTCACTTAGTAGCTCCTCTGAAAAAAGAGCCCGGTGCGGGAGTGAATGGTCGCGTACGGCCCTGGGAAACGTTCAAACCAGACGCCTTCGCTCAGCACTTCCACCAGACTGCGCTACAGTCCACACATCACAAAGGTTATACTACTGCTAAACTGCTACTAGTGAATCATAAATGTTTAGTGCCATCTCATGGTAAAACAATTGTTAGGTACTTAAATCCAAGTTTGGGAAATAACAGAATACATGTAATGGCTTTATGTAATCAGGATACACAAATGTATCTATTATTTCAGTTACAGGAAAAAAACATTATTAGATTAGGTGTACACTACAGATTTTTTTCATAGGAATAAAACAGTTGTTGATTTGGGCCCTTGGAGCAACCTTGTCCAGAGTTCTCTAAGCCTGACATTGATGCCACTTTCCTTACCAGGAGTCTCAAACCCGGCGAAGGCGGACAACTCATTTCCTCGCGACCTCTCTCAGCACAAAACACCCCCTAACCACGACGTCCAGTACGTCAACGGCCATCGTGCCCGTTCCCCTCGAGCAGCTCAGGGGGAGCAACTGACCGACGCAGACGTGGATGAGGATGAAGACTCATCCGGGGAGGAGGATGACGAGGAACCACCAAGGAAGTGGAAGGGCATTGAAGCAATTTTCGAGGCCTATCAGGAGTATGTGGATGGTGAGTTAACAATAGGAATGCAGCTTGGAAAAAAGAAAGTGGCCACCTGCATGCTTGGTAGAAACGAATGTAATAAGATCCAGGTCGCTTATGTGACAGCAATTAATATTAAATTCAACATGGAAGTTTATTATAATTCATACCTCGATTCAATATTTTTAGACAATTACATCTGGCACTATGCTCTGTCAGATATGTCAGATTGGATTTAATCTGGATCAACTCCACATTTTTGGATTGACTCACAAATATCCTTAACATGGGATATACAATATTTCAAATGTCATCTGGATCTGATCCAGATCGCACTTCTGGCAGGACCTCAAATCTAACATGGAAAATTTGAATTTAATAGTTTTGGACTCTTAAATGTGCAACATCTGAGGTGATTGTTGGATTTTAGGGGTAAAATAAGACTTTTCCCCACAGAGCGGAGTGTTGAGAGGCAGGTTCTTCACAGTCAGTGCAAAAGACTGGAAGCCCAGAACTACAATCTCAGCAGGACCGCGGAGCAGCTCTCTCTCACCATGGCGGTAGGCACTGACATGCGTTTCTTTGCTTCATTCAATCATTTTTTACGCCTCAATGGAGCCCAAAGTAATTTTAGATTTTGGGGCCCTCTGTTTCTCACAATCATTTTAATTTTACTATAAACTCATTACTGCATAAATTGCAGCTCTGGTAGGGTTGTTTAGATAATCATATTCTCAGCCTGGCAACTCTACACTTGTGTATGTTTTTTTTTTAAGTGGAAGTCAACCCAAAAATATTCTTTACAATAAGTTTTATTCAGCCCCACTAGTGTAAACACAGTATTCTGATTAATATTGCATTTGTGGATTATGAGTTAAGCAGCAAATTCCACCTGTTATTATCCATTTTGCTGCTTAGTGAAAATGACACAGTTGCTCAGTGCTGAGGTAACGAACAATCATGGCTGATCTTCAGAAAACAGGTGAGCCGTGGTTGGTCGTTACCTGTTTCTTGAGCACCTGTGATGTCATTTTCAGTTAACAGCAAGTGGCAAAATGTTTCTAAATGTATTAATTGTACATTAAATATAATTAACAAATTAATCAGACAAAATATTATATTCTTACTGCTAAAAATTGCTAAATTTTCACGTATACCTTTAAAGCAATACACCACTGAAAACTCCAGTATTCGATTAGGCAGTCTATATAAAAAATAAAAGTGCAAATACTATAGCTGACATCTTATTCCCTGATCGCGATGACGTATCCGGTGCGTAAACAACAACGACCACCTTTGTTCATTTGAATGCGATTTTGCTGACGTAATGTACCAAAAAAATGCCATCTTCTATCGCCAAATCCTGTGCCAATTCCGATTGACGAAATCCTCAGCTTTTCAGGTTTTATGTCCTTCCTTGGGGGTTGAGTGGCCTCTCCTAATGTAGGGGTAAGCAGGCTGAGCACAACAAAATGTAGCTTGCAGGGCAAGTAGAAGTTAGCTGGGTGTTTAATAATACCTTAGATTTATATAGCGCTTTTCTATCTAATCAGATACACAAAGATGCTCCACAGTGGTTGCATTATTCGTGGGCTCACACATTCACACTCTGGTGGCGGTAAGCTACTTAAGTAGCCACCGCTGCCCTGGGGCAGGCTGACGGAAGTGTGACTGCCAGTGTATGCCTACGGCCCCTCCAACCACCACCAAACATTTGCACCTTCCATACACCAGTGTGAGTAGCACTGGAGGCAATGTGCAAGTGCCTTGCCCAAGGACACGACGACACATGACTTTGGAAGAGCGGGGATCAAACGGCCGACTTTCTGGTTGCTGAACGACCGTCTCTACACCCTGAGCCACAGCCGCCACAACCGTCCAGATTCCACAAATGACATATTCCAGGTGACAAATGAAAATGGCAAATTGAGTCCCACATACGTCATCCTGGAATATGTAATTTGTGGACGGTCCCTAACGCTTACTCACTATGCGACTGCCGAATACGACCTCAAGTGGCCACAGTTTCATCTTCCCTTTTAGCTGGACTCAAATCTTTGGCGAGTCCCCCGTGGCTGTACTGCTTTCGAAGAAGTGGTTCCATGCTGTAGGCCGTAATACCACCTTTTATGTCTGCCGTGGGACGCAAATGATTCCTCGTGAGTGTCTTTGGAGCCATTCCAAGTCATGTGATTTTATGCATGTTTGCAGTACGCGAACATGTGACTGTCTAAAAATGGCAGCTACTGTACCTAAAATGCAAAAATATCCTAAAAAGTACTATAGAATCATAATCGCTCAACATAAATAGATTTTTGGGGGGGAGGAGTTGAAATGAACCATATCAGAGAATAGCTGATTAGCATTTAATATATTGTGTATCGCTTTAAAGGTTACAATACGGCAATTTAAGGTTATGCTGTTAGCCCATTTACTGTGTTTGCATTGTGTGTAAGCATAATGAGGCATTTATGTGGTTATTTTAAATATATGTGTAATTCTGTATTTTGTGCTCAGAGTGACAATAAACAGCTTTGAAGGCTCTTTTTATATCTGTAATTTGTGCTCACTAGTGAAAGCAAAAAATAAGCCGTGCAACAGCTTGTCTCGAAAAAATCTGATTGACTTGAGGGTCAAGATACATGTGCAGATCTTTCCAAGACTGTTAGGAAATTGGTTGTCACTCCTTGGCATGTGATTAATCTGTGTATGTTTATCTGTTTTATAGTTATGTTATGGTTTTCTTGTATAGTGTATTTTCTTGTTTGTTGTTTTATTTGTTTTATTGTTTTATCCCCATTTTCCCCCTTTCTCTCAAGAGGTGTTACCTCTTGTCAGGCCACAGTTGTAAGAATTTGTTCTTAATCTGTTTTGCCTGGCTAAATAAAGGTTCAATAAAAAAATTTAAATATCAGCATAGCTGAAACAACATAAAAATAAATAAAGTTGAATAATTGGGTTTTAAAAGTATGTAAAATGTGTAAGAGTTTTAGTAGAGCAAATTTAAAAAAACAACCTTAACTTTTTTACGTTATGTCACAGGCCGGCTCATAGCCTGTGACAAAAATGAGGGGACGCAGACAGAATACAGGCCAATAATATGATTTATTGTCAATAATATGTAACTTTAAACAACGAGGAGGATTATGGGATATGAGAGTGTGAATATGTGAAGTGTATGGATGGATGTACTGTAAGTGTATCTGCAATAATCCATCCATCCAACCATCCATTTGTGTAAATGAAACAACAAAACAAAACCACAGACAAAAGGTGTGTTCCCTGAGGTGTGTGTGTGGGGGGGGGGGGGGCATTTATATAGTGGATGAGCCAGGTGGTTCCAATCAAACGGGCCCTCCCATGCCTGCCTGAAAAAAACGACAAGCAGGGCAGGGCAGGGGCTATGACACATGACAGTTAATCTAGTCCTCCTCAATAGTCAAGACGAGTGCTTAGTTGGCTTATGCGTTGTCTCAAACCAAACATGTCCCCCTCCAGGAGCTGGTGAGCCAGAGGCAGCAGGTGCGGGAGGAGCGCGAGAGGCTCCATGCCCAACTGGAGCACTTCAGGAGGTGTCTGACGCTACCCAGCATGCACTGGGGCAGAGGGGAGCATGTCAACTCCCATGTGCCCAGGTGACCTCGGGACGCTATGTGTCCAAAGACTATGCACTTAGAGATCTTAAAGGAAGTCACCCCTTGGACCCAGACCCAAAAATGGACACACCTGTTGCCATGGTTACCACCATCCCGCCACCCCGCACTTCCTTTTACTCAATCTACCCAAAGGATTGGAGGGTAGTCAAAGTGATAACACCATATGAAGACTTTGCACCCTTGCTATGTTTCTAATCCAGTGTTTACCAACCTTTAAACCAAGGCATATCATTTACTTTTAGAAAAATCTCACAGCACACCACCCAACAAAAACATCACAAAAGGTTTATACTGCACTGAATTAATGACCATCAATTGTACCTTATGCAATCTAGTGGAAGGGCCTTTAATTGTGCTGCCTCTCACTTTACGTCATTTGCATATTAAATTGAACAAATATACATTAGCCATCCCCTGCTAATTCACAGTTCAGCATTACCTTTAAAAATAAATTACTTACAGGTTGTTTTATTGTGGGGGGAAATGCACCCAGAGAGTACATACACATATGGTCATTAAGGAGCTCCTCACTTTCATAAAAAAAACCCTGGCAATACGTGCTTCAGCCAAGCAATCACTTAAAACCTATTTCCTGGAGACCTATTATCATAATTAGATGGGAGTTTAGCGCCATCTGGTGGCATATTGAAGAAGTAGTATATAAAGAAAAACAAAACTACACGGCGAGTTTTCCAGCAAATATGGATAGTGAATTCACGAATATATAACCTCTAATAGGCTGGAGATTAAAGGATTTAAAGTGAACAAATAATCTGGGAATGGTAATCTCATGGCAGTGGTTGGGAATTACTGTAACTCATTATAAATTCCATAATCAATTCATTTAACACATGACCCAGCTGAATGGTCAAAGCACACCTCAGGCCTTAAAACGTGAATGGGATGCACTTAAACACGAAACCCTGGTGAAGCAACACAAAACCACAGGAAACAAGTATTGATGAACTTGGTTTTTTTTTTGGGGGGGGGGGGGCGTGAGTGTGTGTGTGTGTGTGGGGGGGGGTGTTCATACATTTGACACTGGTACTTGTGATAGATGAAGAATTTTCTAAGTTTTTGTGATTTTATCTCGAAAAAAAGAGAGAGAAGCCATATGCTGTGTTTAAAAATGCTGCTGGTCAGAAAAAAAAGAAAATGAAGGATGTTGTATAATAAATGTATTGATTAAGTATTGGGAGGCTGGTTGTCATGACAACTGTATGATCACGTTACAGATACTACCTTTACATGCTGAAAGATATGGATGGAACTTCCATACTGTTAGCATCCGTCAACTTTTTTGCCCTTTAATTTGAAATAATATACAATCACAGATGGATAACATTAACAAAAAAACATCTGGAATCCTGCCCATTTATTTAAATCAGCTGTTATCTAATGTATTTTTGGGGAGAATGGGGCGACTGTAAATTTGCAGTGAATTATTTATTAACATATTGCTGTACATGAAAATAGAAACTTGCATTAAAATGTTGCTTCATGACTGAATTTATACTGTTGCAGTTACATTATTTTTTTTTTATCTCACAAAGACATATACATTACATATACATAGTTTAAAAAAACAGCTTATCTAGTCATTATTTGTTATCATTTTGTCATTATCTGTCAGTTGTTTGATATTACTCAGTGCAGTTTGACAACATGGAATGATTGCTTTCCCCCTATCGAATAATCATACATCAATCAAGTTCATCACGTTTTAAAGGAAGCGACATACTGGACTCAACAAAAAGTTCCATCTCAAAATTATTGTGAAGCTAGATCCGCTTGAGCATGTTTTGGGGTTTGCTGAGCACATAATTGTATTCATATCTACACACTACACAACCACAAAACAAACAAAAATGGACACACAGGTTAATTATGTACCTACTGTCTTCTAGTGGAACAGCAGTTAATTGTTCGGCTTGTCACTATCAACTCATACAGTGGTAGAGAAAAAAAATGTACCAGTTGAGTAAATTTGGAAAATTTACCACAACGCACCTGACTTCTCACAGCACACTGGTTGGGAATAACTGATGTAATGGCTCACATGGACACAAAAATCTGCAGCTGCACAAAGATGACTTTCTCTTCCATTCTTTTATTACTGCACATGATTTAGTGTGTTGCTGATATAAACCACCAACATGTGAGCATCGGTCTGTCTCTCATGTACGTGCGTATCGCTCAAATCTCTGGACCAGTATAAGATAATAGGAGTTCTCTGGAAAGAGAAACAATATTTTAAAAATGCCTTCACAGTGGATAGTTAAGATAACTAAAAACAACACAACTGCCTTTTCAGGGCACCAATAGCAGCAGCATATTGTTCCTAAGTACATTTCGGAGTTTGCATTTGTCTACTTTTACGTCAGCAAAAGAGTTGAATCTACTTTTACTATTCTATTTTGTACAGAGGTATCTGTACTTTTTAAAGTGTGAGTACTTTTGCCACCTTTTGTTTTACCTGGTGCAATCATAATTTCTTGATTCTTCGTGCTGATGCGCAACACGACGAGATCATTTTGAGGGTCCACATCTCTCACCGTGCTCCTGGCCATGGCGGTCAGGTGGCGAAGGACATCCGCATACTTGCCAGCCTTGGAGTTGTCAAACGTCGATCGGATAGGAATACCTTGAATTTTAAACAAATGCAAAATATTCATCCATCCATCAATTTTCAACCATACTTGTCCTCATTAGTGTTGCAGGTTAGCTGGAGCTGGTGAACTCTGTGGATTGATTGCCAGTCAATTGCAGGACACACATGGACACATATGGACAATTTAGCCTAACATGAACGTTTTTGGAATGTGTGAGGAAGCTGGAGTATCCAAAGAAAACCAACGTAAGCAAGATAAGAAGCTGGAGTATCCAAAGAAAACCAACGTAAGCAAGATAGAGAACTTCAAGACACCACACAGGAGGGCCTGAGTTGAGATTTGAGATCCAAATCTCAGAAATGGTAAACAATAAACATGTGTTAACCATGAAACCCACTGTGTTGTCTAAAATAAAAATATGCAAATAGTACAGTACAATTACGTTTGAATTATAGGCCTATGTGTGTGCGTGTGAGAGTGTTTTACCATCTGCATTGGCAACTATGGTTCCTGTCACACTCCCATGGGCTTCAATTCTCTGGAGAATTTCCTCAACTTCCGCCTGTAGGAGTGAGTACATATAAATAAATAGACAAGAACATTTCAATAAACACTCTCCAAGCACGTTTTATATTTTATTATAATTATTAAGGAATCGTTATCATAATTAAAATTCAAAATAGAATCAATCCAATTTTGCAAAAATACTTTTACCATCTTGGTAGACGTGACAGATTGAACGCCTGTAAATGTTCGCTCATTGTTGCCTCGCCTTAGGACGGTAGGTATTTACGTTAAAATAATTCTTAATGACATCATACTTGTTATCGTGACGTAACGTGGGACGAATAGAACCACAGTCTGCCGTTATATTACGTTTGCGTGCGTTATTTTTGTGTTTTTACAGTGGGACGGGTAGGTAGTATGTTGAACTCTTCCAGTGCGTATCTGCCGCTGACTGGCTGTCGGAAATGGTTACTCAAACGAGCCACCCGGACACAGATATGAACGCAGATAAAACAGCGCGACTAAACGACGTGCTACGTGGCGGCCATGTTTGCAGGGGTAATTTTCCCATCAAAGGCGTTAAAAGGCTGTGAAAGGTTATTCATTGTTCCCCTGTCATAATTATTCGGTATTAAACGCATGGAATGTGTTGTCGGTTGTCGCCCTTGGTTGCTGCACGACCTACGCGCATGCGCAGCAGATCGCCCAGGCAGCCATTTTATGTTGCCACCCATACTGATAACTTCAATGTGGTTTTCATTGAAACACTGTTAGTGCGTGATTTACACCAGGACCTCTGAAAGAAAGGGAGCCTCTCAAAATAACGAACTTCACTGTTTGTATCAACCATTAAGAGTTTAAGTCACACAGAGGTTATATTTACTGTACATTCTAGTTATTAGTTACAGATTACATAGTCAAAATATCCAAGGAACAAATGCAGTTACAGATTACATCGTCACAATATACAAGGAACACAAAGTATGACTAGATAACTATTACTTCTTCCTATTCCCTTTGAACATGGAAAACTGTGCTTACTGATAACAATGTATATGCTTTCTCATCTTTCTTTTCTTCTTTTTTTTTTAAACTTTCTATTACAATATTTTCTGTTATTTGTTCACATATCATATCCAATAAACAAGCACACAATATTATTTAAATTACACTGTGATTGTTCTATTGTTGTGCAAATAGCATTAATTTGCTTAAATTTTCCCTGATGGCCTTTGCTTTCGTGTTATCGTTCATGGTTCTGACAACATGATGCAGAATTTTTTGGGGAATAGCACTCAGAGCTATGCCTTATGAGAGAAAACATGATTACATGGTTGAAAACATGATTGGAACAGTAAGGCCACGCCTGGACTTTGCAGCAATCATCTTGTAAGGATGTAAATTGAGATGTGATCATTCTGCGAGAGCACCTGCAACCATTCTGCATTTATGGCCACTTTATCATCCATATGACGTAAGATTGTGAGCTGCTTTTTAGCATAACAAAATGCCTTTCCATCTTTCTCCCTCTGTTGGTCATTGTTTTTATTGTTTTCTATTGTTATTGTTTTCGGGTTAATATGCCTTATTAAATCAATTTTGTTGCTCAGTACTTCTGTGCATGTACGATGACAATAAAGATCCATTCCATATCCTGTGGTATATGACACAACTGACTCAAGAAATATAGACAATTTGTTAAATGGTGGGACATGGTGTATGTGTGTGTGTTAATGGGTGAATGTGAGGCTTACGTTGTAAGGCGCTTTGGGCACCATATGGTGTAGTTAAAGCGCTATATAAAAAGTCAATTTACCATTTTACATCATCATAATCATTCTTAGGGGATATGTTAAAGAATACAAACATATCACATTTCTTCCTTTGACTGCAATCTTTATCTCCTTACACTAGCTTTTAATTAGTTGTATTGTTTTTGTTATTGTTATTGCATTTGTACATCCTGTTTTTTATGTTGAAGCACATTGACTTTATGCTTACCATATCAAATGTGCTATACCAATAAAATTGAAATTCCCTGGGACAGATCATGCCAACACGTGACACTTAAATCTAAAAAGAAGCATTTATAATTTGCATTCTTAGCAATGAAATGTGCATGCAGAGCTTCTCCCAGATTTATTGGTACAATCATACGCCACACACTGCAGCATTTTTTTCATTAAAAACAAAAAACGTGAACTTGCCGCAGAGGTATGTAATGTATAGCTATGAGCATTGAGAAAGTGGTAACATGAAATGGCCGTCAAGGCGTCACAGAGCGTCATCACAATAAGCAGCTGCTGTAAAAAAGAAAGATTGTGCTGCCTGGAGCTTTTGGTTTGTTGAGTGAGCATTGCAAACACTGTCACGAACACAGTAAAAGCAGAACAATATTCCACATAGAATTTGCAATAGTTACAGGGAAATTAACATGTTTTCAGAGTTTATGCCTTTATTTACATTTTTGACAGATAATATCTGCAAATTGTATAGTCCAATGTGATACGGAACTGTACAGAACTTAGAAATAACAGCACCATACAGGCTTTTCTATATACATATATATTGAAGATGATCCGATGTTTTGACAAGCCAGTTAGTTATTTTCAAGGTGTAATGGTCACAAAAGGTGAAAATTAGGACTTTATCATGAAATTAAAAGAAGTAAGTTTAATTTGTAAACTTATTCACTTCATTTGCATGATAAATTCTCAGAATTAAAAAAAAAAATCAGCTTTTTGGACTTGTTCAACTTTTCAAACTTTTTACCTTTTTTCAGACAGTCATTGAACATTCTAACAATTAAATATTTGAATATTGATTGGAGTACGGTGGGAGAAATCTATCGACAATGTTTTCGTGAGCGCAGGGGTTGGAATGACGACATTACATTATGAGTATCATACAAGTTAAACGACTGATTCAGTTTAGCTCTGGGATGGACTGGAAGAGTGCATATTGAGTTTACGTTGTACTCCTTGTACGCACTTAAACGAGTAGTCATCACGAAATTCAGTGGCGGACAGAGAACCAATACATAATTCACAAAGTTGATGCTTCCCCATTCTCTTAACGAGTAATCTTTCGACATTTCCAGAAATATACAAACATATATCATTCTAGATCTCATCAAGATGAAAACTTTGAATTGATGTTGATATTAATTAGCAGATTCCAAAACATAATACCTAAATGCATTCACGTCTTCGAATCACAAAAGAAACTAAACTAAAAATCAGTTGAATGCTAGCTAAAATTGAGCCACAAACTTACCAATCACTATGTTTCGTGATTAGGAAAGCAATGCATTATGACCCAATTTCCCGTTCGTTGCTCACTCGTCATAGAACAACTTGAACAACTGATGACGCTGGAGTAATTTACCACTTTTTGTTATTTATTGGATGATCCATCATTCATTTCACGCTTATTTATCAAAATCAATCAATCGCAATATTGCTATAAAACTTCAATCGAGAAGGCGAATCAAATCTTCTCTCAACAAAACAACACATAAATTGCAGAGGTTTGCCGGGCGCACCCGAAGGCCACTATTGACGCTTCTGCTCTTATTCATTATTCTGTGCTATCGGTGGCTTTACTTCTCCTGATGGCAAGTTAGCAGCATTGACAGTCCATTTATATGTAAATCCGTGCCTGTCAATTGACAATTCCGATCTTACGTCACAATTGCATCACAAGTCAAAATGGCGAATGCTGCATTTGAAGACAAGAGGAAAGTGTGACGTTGGACTTTTCCGACTTCAAACAAGGAAGTGTGGGGAACGCCCCTTTGAATTTGGAGATCTGAGTTGCGAAGTTGGGGAAAAAAGGACGCCGACATCACCAACCGGCTTTAATCTGATGTCACTCACGAATAGAGACACAGACTGTGAATGTCAAAATTTAATCCACACAATGAGAAACATATTATATCTTTATTTTAATAAAGATGTTCATTTTATGACATTCATTTAGCAGTTACTTCACGTAACCCAACGTGATTTGGACTGACTGCGTTAACAGTCCAGAACAACAATTTATCATAATCGGCCATCTTTGTTGCCTCAAACACTTTGAAGTTGGAAGTGGGACAATCCAAGTGGGATCATTCTGACTTCCTACCTTCCTTGAATGCAGCATTAACTTGGAAAAGGAAGCTCTCAGCTCATTGAAAAGCATTGGACTTTGGATCGTAGTAATTTGATTTGTGAGGATTATTTTAATTTCAAAATGTAATGAAATGTCATTTGGCTACTACAACAATCTGTCAGTCAAAAGCAATACAAATATGACGTTTGTTTTCTCTGAAATATCAGAAATGCCCAGATGTTAAGAATTGTCCATAGATATCGATTAAAGCTATACCACAACTTTATGCACCATTTATGCTGAAGTAAAGGAAGATGGGAAATTGGAGTTTTCTAAAAAATGCCCTTTGAATTGGGATGTTAGTTGCAAAGTTGATTTAAAAAAAGGAGAAAAAAAAGGACCCCGACCGACTTCATTATCCAACTTCAATCTGACATAATTCGAGAATGGCGACCCCCATTGACAGAGACTGTGAATGTCAAAACACAAGATTACAGTAGGCCTATTTATCTCTTTATTATTATCATTATTATTATTGATTTAATTATTCAAAATAACTTTCCGTAGCATAACGTGGTTTTTACTGATTGCGTGAAGATTTGCTGTTATTTCCCTGCATTAAGTTATTTGGTGAAATTCATGAAAGGCTTTGAAGGTAGGATATGTATTTATTATGTGAATAAAGGAAATTATGAAGATTTGCTCAAGGTCAAAATGTGTTGTGATGAACCAGAACAACAGTTTATCAAAATCAGCCATCTTTTTTTTGTTTACAGTCGCTTTGAACACAGAGGTCGGAACTGGGACAATACTGTCTAAGAATACAAACATTCTGACAGTTGTACTCTGGTATTGCATTAATTTAACGTAAAACATTAGCAACACATCAACGCTTTTTACATATTCACATATCACTCCAAATATGCGCTGAACACTGAGGTACTTTGGATGGACCAATCGCGATAGTCTTCGTATCAGCAAAGTGCACAGGGACATTGGCTGGCTTAAAAAAAAAAAAGTATAAAGAACTTATATTTAACGGATACACTGATGAAAATGGATAACTTCTGGATATGATGACATTTGCACACAAGGTCAAAGTCTGGGTGAAAACCCTGACTTGTAAACAAGGCTTGGTGTTCCTAAAAAAAAAAAAAGTAAACACAGTTGAACCTGTTATCTTTGCTCAAGGACTGATAGTCACTTGGGAGCTGTTACGCCTTCAAAAAGCAACTACCGGTACTCCTGACACTCCTGATTGCTGAAATAAGTACTTATTCTAGCCTGTAAACCAACATGGAACTAGAGAACTGGTCTTTAAATGCTCTGGACAAGATCTTCTCAACAATAAGAACTGGACCTGGACAACGCTCATGTCCGGGTGGAACTTTCATGTCTGGATTTGCAGAAGATAGCTGGGGAAAATGGCGGCCGCTGTGTCGAGCCTCACTCGAAGTTAAAGACGCCGAAGAAATCTACCTGTTCATCACGCTAGTGGCTGGTATGCTTCTGCTAGGGATCGGAGCCCTCTGGCTGCATCGAATCCTTAGAAAAATGCAGGATGGCCAAAAGAAAAACAAAAGGCGGTGGAAATGGTCACTGTGGCTCTGAGCACTATCACTGGAGTGCAAGCCGACCTTTCCAAGGCCTGTGACGACATGTTACAGATGAAGAACGACCTAGTAACATCGCCACGGCCAGAATGGGAATGGACTTGTCTACAAAGCTGAACAACCTGGAGTTGATTGCTCGTCGGAACGCAGCGATTAACAGAAATCGAGACGAGGAAGGAACCAAATGAAAGGTGAGGCTGGATGCCGGCTGCCATTTATCCTTCGCTATCCAATGCTACTTGGAGCAAACTGATCAACAAGACAACAAATCAACATTTTGATCAACAAAGACTATTGGGAAGACAAACTTTTGCATCAATCAACAACTTGATAATCCACACAACTAGATATGTGACGAATTATCACTTTGATTATCTGCGTCCTATTGCATTCTGGGAACGGGAATTAATAAGCTTCAGCTTCATCCCGTCAGCCCTTTTTCTTTTGGGGTATAATTGTATGTGAAAAGTGAATGTTGTAAATTGTCTATGTGACTGTCCGATAGGAAAAATGAACAAATAAAAACAAAACAAAAGCAAACAAAGTTGTGAAGAGTCAGTCTCCTCGTGCCTCAATGGCCCGATAGAAGTTTTGGTCTTAGCCCTCTCAGACTGCAGCACACACACACATCTCCAAACGCACATTTTTGGACCATGGCCAATCAGAGGGTGGCCATCGTGGCTCATCCAGGGCTTATATAGAGAGAGTTTGGCCAACTGAAAACACGGACGCCATGTTGCTACCCTCGGCCACAGGGAGGGCCATGCGCTCAAGCATGAGCCCATCCTATGAGTCGTATATGTCTAATCTGTACGTATTGAAAGAGGCTAATTATTTGTCCTCTTTTGCGTGTTCCAAAAAATTGAAGATAAACATCTTGTGAGAAAAAACCTTGCAAGGATGATTTATTTACAGAGAATCTCCGGTCACGACAACACTCAACATCACGTAACAGGGTGGAATTACAGAGTGCGCACGCCCCCTCCCTTGGGAAAGAGGGCTTCTTATAGAATTGAGTTTTGAAAGTAAAACGCCTTTTCTCCTCCCACTATGAATGAGTAGAGCAGATTGGTTCTCACTCAATATGTTACATAATATTATTTTCGTACCCAGACTGCAGCTGTGTTCATTTTTTAGACAAAATATACTCTCAGGGTACTTTTCGTCCCAAAACAATATCTCACAAACAAATTGAGTGGCCGTGAGTGATGGTGCTCTCAGGAATGTGTGTGTGGCAAAATCTGTTCTCACGAACAGAATGTGTGCGCAAAACACTGAGAAGGAATTTTTTAGACGAAAACAAGGTTAAGGTCAAATTATACTGAGTTCAACACTATTTCACCTGCTCTACGCATCTATAAAACATTTCAACATGGTTAATATATGAAATAAAAAATTTAAAATGTTAATAATGTCTAACAGTATACATATAGTTTATACAGTACTCTGCTCGCGAGATGGGAGGAATAAGATGGCCACGCTGTGGCTTCAACAACTTGCACGGGCGTGTTACCACTGATCTGTATATATATCTGGATAGCCGATAGCTCATACACACCAGTGCAAGCCATTGAAACCACAGGGCGGCCATCTTACTCTTACTGGGGTGGTCACTATTTTTTAACAAGTACTGTATGTGCTGCTTTGAACACCCCCTTTTTCTTTTATCGCTCAGTTCCTTAGACTCCAGTATTAGATTTGGCAGAGGCATCTTTTGTTGAATTACAGGTATAATTCTTTAGTTAAAAAAAGTTTCCTTAAGCATATAATTTATACTGTGTATTTAAGGCAAGTTGTGCCTCGCAGCTTCGAAAGTTTTGGCCTATAGTCTATCCAGTAATATATACAGATCATAAAGACGGATATATTTGTGGTTCTGAAATACACGTGAAAATGAAGAAAATGTTTGTGGATCTGACAAACACGTGAAATTTACGAATATGTTTGTGCATCTGAAAAACACATCACCCTCTTAAAATGATTGCCCAAGTCTTTTTTGTTTTGTTTTTTGCAAAAATTATAATTTTTTTGGGCCTTAATCATCCCCTCATGGTGCAAATGCTTATTTTTTTTGTGTTTCTTGAAAAATATGAAAAATGACTTAGGTGATTATTTAAAAAAAAACGTTGACATGTGGAAATCACGGATGTATTTGTGGATCTCAAAATCGCATGTGAAAATCACGAATTTATTTGTGTGAATAATTTTGAGACAAATTTCTCCCCATAAGGCTAGACTTGATGGGCGCTTTCAGACAGTTGCTGCGGAATGACAACATCCTTTCTTAACCACAAAAGGCCAACGTCTACGCTTCTCTGTCGTAAGCAGAAAGGTCAATATGCAACTATCTTGCGCAAAATCACTTGCCACAAGTCAACAGATAAATAGTGGAGTACAGCAGTGACAGTACGGTACAGTACAATACACTCAACTCAACTGTCGGCCTTTGATGACGTAGAAGTGGGACTTTCCGCATACGTCATTCGGCGCTTCCGACTTCTTAGCTAGCCCGACCGTGGTGTTCTTTATATTAGACGTTATAAACCTGGCTGTTTTGCCGCGTATAACTTACCGAGCATACTATGTAGACGCCAAAGGGCCACAGCAACGCCGACAGGTTGGAGTATTAAGACGTGCTTGTCCGAGACGACGCTAAACACCGAGAGACGCTATGTCAACAACGCGGCCCCTTCCCGGTACGAAGCGAGTCACCGAGCTTGCGTGCGTGGAGCATTCGACCAGCAGGCTCACCGCCTCGGCCGCGAGGCAGACTCAAGACAGCCCTACGGTGGATGAGTTTACTGTCCTGGAGAATAAGGAAGACGAGCTGAAATTTGCCCAACCTCGAGTGGAATACGTTTTCAAAGTGACGTTCACTATTATTGGGCTGTTGGACCACACCGGACAAGCACACGGTAGCACGGCTGCGCGTCAGATATGGCTACAGCTCAGAGGAAACACTGACGACGTTTCGAAAGCAAAGGTGAGGTCTTTATTTCTGTGCCCCCAAATAAACCCACGGGCCAGTGACAGTCTGATACGTGTGTGTGAGCGAGATTGTGTAAAGGTCTCCCCTTCAAAATAACGCTCATTGCGCTCATAGGGTAAATGACAGCTACTTACTTCCCTGTTCGCTGATATCATGTCAAACATAAAGCTATTATTTTACAAAGTGGATATTTTGGCGTGAACAGCAACTCGCCATTTAGTGTTGTTTTGCCGTGAATCGCGTGAGAACTACAAGTATAAATTCTGCCCTAGTTGATGTGTACGGTACTAGCTTAGTAGCTTGTGGTGTGGCATAATAAATAAAGGGATACTTGACTAATTGAGCCATTTTCAGCAGTAAAAAATGTAACATTTTGTCCAGAATTTGATAACTTCATTATTTTTTCCATGTACAATTAATACCATTGAAAACTATTTTTTCCCACTTGATTACATCAACCTGCTGAGGAAGTAGGTAACGACCAATCATGGCTCACCTGTTTTCTGGGTTTGGTCAGCAAACTGAGCCATGTAATGTATAATTGTACATGAAAAATAATGAAGTTAACGCATTCATTCTGGACAAAATCCTAACTTTTTACTGCTGAAAATGGCTTAATGAGTCAAGTATCCCTTTAAGGCTGACACCCCGAAAGCACCGTGGTCAGGGTTCGAGTTCCGCTTTGGGCATTTTTTTTTTTTAAACTAATACTACTTTTATACTTTACTTTTTGCTTCTATATTCTCTGAAATATATGGTTAGGATTAGGCAGGTAATGCAGAAAACAACTTGAGAGGGATAGGCTTTGCTTAATGGCGGTGAATGGAAATTGGAAAAAGTTAATAATTTGGAACTTCCAATCATCGAACCAAAAATTGTATTGCAATTTTAGAACAGTCTGGTGGCGGATTGGAAGCGGCCATTCCAGTGTTGGAATCCAAATTCAGGCGATGGAATCTGGAATCAATGGCTGGGATTAGTGCTTCCAAATTTTTTGGGGGGCTTTGGTCGCACAGCAGGGAACAACCCAAACCACATATCTAAGCGGCAGGACCCCCGGAGGTTGGGGAGGGCTGAGATTAGGATGGTATTCGTTGACCTCACCGGATGATGTGATCTCGCGAGTCGGGTGCATATGATGTGGCAAATTTTTATCTTCTTCCTTTAACGTTACTTGTGTAAAGACATGCGGAAGGTTTAGATCAACATTGCTGGGAGCAGTACATGTTGAAACGTTTGATTAATGGAATCGATTGGATTACAACATTTGCCGTAGTTGTCCAGACCGGACTCATTGGCAACATTCACATATGCTCTGAGGTAGAATGGCTTGATCCCAAAACACGGTGCGTCTTCTCTAATGTCCTTTCGGCTTTTATTGGTTGCTGTGTGGGTTTATCATTTGTGCATTGGAGGTGAAGAATCTAGCGTTATTCTGAGACCAAGTTGGCTAGTTCCCCGACTGCATTAGCTATAAGCACCAGCATGTTACAACAATAACTATTTTTGTACACCTTGAGTACAATATAAACTTTTGGGCTGCTGGCAAAGGAAAATAGAGACCTTAAAGGAGAGTATTTGGAGAAATCTCAAAATTGAAACATTTGACCACCCACTATCTATTAGCCAGAGCTAGCCACGGCTAGCGTGTCACATAATGTCACGAGTACATTAACATTATAGTAAAATTCATTTTAACCTTCTTACAATAACACTTACTTTAATCAAAATGGTCACAACATACTTTGGTCGACTTTGTCAATTGGAAAACTTTTCAATTTATCCTTGCAATTCTCTCCGGACACTGCTTCATCAGTTCACATTCGACATTTGGTGCATCCGTGAACAGCACACAATGTGTGGGTGTGGCACATGACATCATGCGAATATCATCTATTGGGATCCAATGTTTGGGGACCTCCAGAGAACCGGCAAAACAAACATCCATCCCCGGGTAAAGCATTGTGGACCAACCACCCCCCATTTCAAAGCAGGTGAGAAGTGTTAGCTCCCCAGCCAAATTCAGGCCTGTGTTCGGGGTCTGCTTACGCAAGTTAGGTTAAAACCTAATTAGGGTTATGGTTTGGGTTAGGCAGGTAATGCTGATAGGGATGGGTATCATTAAGATTTTATTGATACTACTACCGGTACTCTTAACGATACTGCTAAACGATCCGGTGCCTTAGCGGTATTCTTATCTTTTTTGTTAGTTTGTTTAAAAAAAAAAAAAACTTTGTTTTCCATATAAATTAACATGACTTGCAACTGCAACAACAATAATGTAAAATGAAATATAATATATTGCTGGATGTTCTCCCCACAGACAATTTGACGAACATGATATATAATTCGTCGTCCTCAAACCCCAATCCGACAAAAATTATCCCGGGTGGAATTTTGTCCATTCGTCTTCGACCACCGGGCTTAGCAACTGGGGTAAACGCTGTCAAAAGGTCACTGAAATGAAAGGGTCCACATTTGAACACTTCATGATGGTAGATGGTCTATTTATGTTTTTGTGTCTGATGAATTTGTTAAACATTGTATATTAAACACACCCAAAATAACCGGGCTAACCAGCATCTTACACATTCAGATATTTTTAGTACCCGGAGATTCCCTGAATGAGTAAGTGGGAGGTCTATCCGGTTTATGCACCTTAACCCCCCCCCCCCTTTTTTTTTTGAGCCATTGTTTTGCATAAACTTAGATACCGTGTGTGTGTGTGTGTGTGTGTGTGTGTGTGTGTGTGTGTGTGTTTTGGGGGGAATAAACTACCGGTACATGCAGTATTACTGTGTGTATCTGAATGTTTTTTTTTTTTTTTAATATATATTTTTTAAATACTTGGATTTGTTTTTGTGGACAGATTTTACCAGTAATTCCTTTCTTCTGCTAAAAGGACACGGTAATCACCAGCTGTCCTGTCAGTTGATTTTCTAGAAAAGAAAAATGCCTCATATGTAAACTGCAGCATAATTACTTAACTTGTACATGGAATTGGACATGGTGTACTCCCTGGACTGATTTTCTCTCTTAACAGCATGTTTCCATCGCCAGATTCGGTTGTCTCAGTATACATTTGTGCAAATGTGTACGAGGGTAGATTTTTAGGATAATTGCAGTAATGACTGCTGGCATTGCAGCCCCTCGAAAAGTTAAAGTTAGCCGCAGTGATTGCTTATTCAGGTTAATTTCAGAATAAAGGACTACCAAGCCATCGATGTCCATGTATGTCCTTTTGATTTTGAAGTTGCCAAACGGTTGATAAACTCAAAACGGTTGCCGAGGTCCACACCAACATGATAACTCAAATGCGCTAAATGTGAATTTAATGTCTTCTTTTTTATAAAGTTGTAAATTGTATTGCCACTTTTGTGGCCCTGGTATAGTTTGTTCTAAAAATAAATAAAAAAAGAGTTGATTGTAAAACGCTTTGGCTCATTTAAAAAACAACAATCGACTCAAAATGTCTAATATGGCCATTTAGGAACACAACATGCAATATGAGGCAGTTACATTCTTATTTTATACATGGTCCATGTATATAATCAAAAGGTATGGCTCAAAGTCATGTTCCTAAAATCTAAATGGCTATATTTAATGTTTTGAATTAAATGTTTTTTTTTAGTTTTTTTTATTTAATGGACAAAACTGTTAAATGAAATAAATGAAGATAATAATGACAAGACCTCAAAGTGCAAATTTCCTTCCTTTAAACATGGAGAGTGAATTGCAAAGTAGCCTTGGTCCATCATTGAAAAAGCAGTAAAGAAAATAAGCCAGGTATCAAACTGTCAAACTCATTTACGGCTGCCAACCAGGCTGATCCAGGGACTCGTTACTAATGCTAACAGCTAGCTGCTAGCCACTAACGTAGGATATTTGTGCCGTACCATACAATGACAGCGTAATTAACTAGCGGTTTTTTAGCATCCTAAATTAGCGATTAAATAAACTTTCGGGGTGGCAATTTTGTAATTTCAATAAAAACTTAGGTAATATAAGTTGAAACGTTGAAAAGAAAAGTCAAACTACCAGTCATGTTACCGTGGAGGCCAACTTCAAAGTAAAAGTTCACTGCATTGGCGTCAATTTATTATTTGGAGCACTTTATTTTGAAGTTAGCCTTAGTGTAGACGGGGTGTTACGTTGAGTATGTTTCCAGCTTCCTTGACATGTCTGAATGACGTGTCGGAAAAAGAGGCAGAAAAATTATTAATTTCATTAATTTGAGGACAAATTTCACCTCAAGTTCCCCAAATGTTCCCATACCTGCGACTTATGTGTTGCACAAGGGTTTTTCAACTTCCTCTGCTGCTATTATAGTGAATGTGGACTGATAATGTTTCTTTGTTTTACCTACTAAACAATCCGCAGATCATGCACTATCAGTGGCGGAACCAGACTTTTATAAATGAGGGTGGAATGCTGGCGGGGCGAAGGATGCTTATGGGTATCCAAAGATTATGCCAAATACTTTGTTTTATAAACAATTAATTTCAATCTCAATCTCACAATCTCAGTCTCTAAATGTTCAAGGGGGGGTCTTAAATTTTCTCTTAGAAATAAATACTTCATAAACACTAGATGTATACACATGAAATCATTCTCAATCAACACCTCTGGGTTTCTGTTAATGTGTGGTGGTGATTTTGTCAGATTGTTGTCTTTTGCCATAAGAGGACGTTTCTGGGCGGAAAGTCAATGTTTGCTCCTCCAGCCAATCACAGAGCTGAAGCCAGGCAAAATATTGGCGAGTAAGTGGGAGGTTGAGCCATGGGAGGAGTCCGTTTTGAATTTGTTTACAAACAGAAAGGGTCAAAACTTAAGACCCCACCTTTAAGTACATATTATAGCACATGTAGGCTCCAGCCCCCCTACTACCCTTGTGAGGAATAAGTGGTTCAGGAAATGGATGGATAGATTATATAGCACGCAGAAGATTTTTGCCCATAATGTGCTGTTTATTAATAATGGACAAAATGTACTAAAAAATTCAAAGTCTATAAACAATTAACAGTGTTTAACATGAATGGAATTTGCATTTTTGTTTTTTAAATTAGGAATTTGTTTCGTTTAAGGAACAAGTCATATTTTCTTGTTTCATTTTCCACACACCCTATGAAAACTTTATTTATAGCCAACATAATGTTACTAATGTTATTAATTAATAATAATGTTATTAAATCCTGTTATTAAATCCCCCACTTCTCGACTAAAAACACTATATACTAAGGCCCTGTCCAGATGGAAGCAAAGTCGGCTTCGTTCCTCAAACAAATCTCATACACATAAAAGCATTTCAAGATTTGCGTGTGTCCAGAAGAAGACGCTGAGGACGTGTAACGGCTGAAATGTATATGCCAAGTCTGGAGTGGTGCTGTAGTGCAGTCACAGGGAGTTAAAAAAAACGTAAAAGAAGAATCCGCGAAGAAGACGAACACTTTTTTTTTCTAACCTTATTGCAATCTACAGAACATGGCTTTGCATGTATCGAAACAACATGAAAAAGATGAACACAGGAGAAGTGATAATGGCGGGTGATTCAAGTATAGTGTTGTCACGATACCAAAATTTTGACTTCGATACTATACCTGCGTAAAATACCTCGAGACCAGTACTGAAACGGTACCTCGACAAAACTCTAAAACATCAGTAAAAGCAGGAAAATTAAAACTGACAAAAGAATTTCAAAATATTGTATTTATTATTAATTCAAACTATTGGGATGTATACATGTTAATTTATGTACATACTGTATATATTTATGTTTATACTGTATGTGCTTTCACATTGCATGCCATATTCTTGAAGTACTGTATTTTACTGCATTTGATGTCATCCGTTTTAAATATTGCCAATACAGTGGCACTCCAATGACTCAATGTAAAGTTGCTTGAGTGTGCATGAACATCTCTGCTCTTCTTCATTCCGCAACCAATTAATCGACTGTGTAATCAAATACTACAAACTGGGAAGAAAATAATTCACACGCCACTTATTTTCAAGGAAAGTGTCAAAAATGCGTCACAACCTGTGACTGTTGCTCTGTCAGTCGTCTGAGCTTTTTCTATTTTTAATTGTGATTTCCTACTATGTGCCTGTTCATTAAACACACCGTAAGTCCACTGCAGGAATGATTGCTGCTTTTTCTTCAGCTTCTCCGCGAAAAACATTTGCTCTTGTTACAAAACGTTTCTAAAACTGAAAATTGAAAACCACACGTGTGTTCTTCTTCATGTGTTTATTGAAAACATGCGTAGGCAATGCCAATGCTGTCGCCAGGGATGTGATTTTTCCGCTAATTCGTGGAATTCCGCTTTTTTTATCTCCCCCCCCAAAAAAAAAATCCGATTTTTTTTTTTATTTTATTTTTTTGTATTTCATTGTGTATGCACATGACTCCGACAGATAACATCTTCTGCTATAACAAAGACATTTGTGGTATGCTCTAATATGAGTTACTTTTCATTTGGTCATGATGCAATTATTTGTTCATGAAATTTGAACTCTTCAACATTATTTATGTGTTAACTTAGTAATCACATTAGTTAGATATGATGATATTCTCAGTGATAGTTTTTAAAAGCAAAGGCAGTCCAATGTTTTTGAATGTGACTGATTTTGAGTTGACTAAAACTGCCATTTTATATGGGATAGTTCAATATACATTGAAAATTTATGCTGTTGTTTTGTCTATTTCTTTGTCATGTGAGTGCATTGAAAATACTTAAAAACACGGAAAACCCTGGACCTAGCTGGGTGCCGGCGGCCCCCAGACCCCGGGCTAAATTTTCAGATAATTTCACTTTGGTCAAATCACATCCCTGTGTCGCGTGGCTTCCCCTCTGCTTGCGCTCCCTTGGAGCCTTAATTAGCGCGTCATACTTCTCAAAGAGGAGTGGATGGCCAGCGAGGGCTACACTTAATAAGCTTAACTAGTGCTTTATGCTTCTCAACGAGGATTGCACGTCCAGTGAGCGCTTCAGTGCATGAAGCCATCTTCCTGCGCCCTCTTGCACACAAGCTAAAAGAGGCGTGTCGCTTACTTAAGGCGTTTTTCACATATCGGTAGACAGCCGGCTATGCGTTTATGTGTACCTGCCTTTAAAACAGAGTTGGCGGGCTGTCTCATTTTATTATTTTTTTTAAGTAAAGATTACTTGGCAGTACAGTACTAAGAAAAAATTATACAGAGCCGTTTTTGACGCCAAAACATTGAGGTACGATACTGCAACCGGTATCCCGTGCAACACTATTCAAGTACAACACCGCTTGTTGAACGTGGGATGAAAGAAGCAAAATATTTTGCTGCAAAAGCATAAGAAAGCTAAAGAGGCTGCGCAAAACGACTATGACACGTTGGGCTGGGTTTAAAATATCGATATACCGATATCGAATCGATATTGCTTTTCATTGCTCGATATCGATTCATAAAACCATGTGGCGATTCTTTTAATACGGCCTTTTCCGGTAAATTAATGTACCCGAGGCAAGCACGTACTTGTTCAAAACCTCGTGTGAGCATTGTTCAAATGTGCCCTTCCGTTATTCAGAGTACCCCAAAAGGAGCCTAGTGCTTACAAAGAAAGGAAACAGCTCAAGCATGAGCTGCTCCAAGCTGCTGATTGCTATGTAACTTCAAAAATAGGCTGCGTTTTAATGCAAGCGGATCGCATCGCGGGTCTCCCTCTCAAAAAATACACACATGCAAACACACGTTGTATAGACAGATGCACTATGGAAAAGCTTTTCTTTTTGCAGTAGTTTTAAATGGCTTACCTTAACTAAAATTTTGCGCCACATTAGAGCCAAAAGTAGAATCCTGATTGTTTACTGTGCATCTTGCTGCTCTAAAAAGTAAATAAGTCATACTACACTATAATATACAATATAAAAGCAGCACATACTTGATGTTTTAGTTTGATTTCATAAAGGCTACAGAGGGTATGGACAAGGTAGATGTGACTCGTGGGCCCTACTTTTCCCAGATGTGCTGTACGTCTTTATGTTCATTAATGAGGTAGGGGGGTGATAGGGTGGGTGGGTGATTGGGGTGGGGGGTGGGTGGTTGCTGAGCGCCAAACAACAATAATTGAGCACCTAACAATCACCTCTGGTGCTCATTTGAGGACCATGCTAAAACATGTATGTGCACTCCTATTTGTAGGAGAAATTACTACATACAATTTTAGTTGTTGAAGCATGCAGTACTTATAGAATCACTGTTGGTCAACTCATTGGTCAAGCAGATTTGTATTTGCCCCGTCCTTATGAGTTTTCTCAAGTAGTACCAGTAAGAGTTGTTGCTTAGCTTTAGCCTGGCGGGTTGGGTAAGAAAAGGTTTCCCCCAGGCTTATAAAATGCTTGGAGGGAAACCATGGAATAGTAAGTATACTTTCGGTGTCTGTACAGTGCACAAAAGGTTCAATACATCTAACGTTTTTTACCTTGATATTATTCCTTTTTTAACTCTTTTACTGCCAAAGACGTTAAATGACGTTCTGCAAAAACCTACGGAGGAGCGCCAAAGACGTTAAAAGACGTCCTCCCATTTTTTTTTTTTTTTTTTTTGAAACGGGTGCTGGAAAGGCTTGCGGAGCTCTCCTGAAAGTTTTAAGCAGGTTTTTTGAGCCTAATGACTATTTTTGGCCCCTAGAGGGCAGCGATGACTCTCTTTTGACAAGATCGGGTGGGCGTCAGTAGAGGCGGAGCTAGAGCGTTGAGCAGGAGATCAGAATGGAAAACAAAGGAAAAATGGCGGCCGGTCGCGAGGAGCTAACGCCAGAGCCGTTTTTTTCAAAGACCAAAAGCATCGCTAAAAAAGCACATTGTTGATGACGATAATCATCATCGATGATGAAGATGATGGTGACTCCGTGGTTGGAAAGCATTGACGCGGCAGTAGAAGACGTTAGATGGAGCTAGATGGAGGAGGGAACGGGCAATGGCGAGCGTTTGCAAGCAGCTCTACACTTACAAGACAAAAGGCATCGACCAACGCTAAAATAGTACATTGATGACGATGATGATGAAGGTGAATCCGAGCTTGACGGCGAAATTGGAACCGCTGACGCGGCGGCTATGACGGTGTCGTAACGCGGAGCGCAACCGAGCACGCACAGGCGGACGTTCGATCGGACGACGGAGAGTGCCCAGAGTCCAATGCATATTCATCGGAGGAAGTGTGTACAGTCTGCTACTTGCTTTTTATTCCCCGGAAAAAAAGCCCGTCAAGAAAGTGTAACGTTTGCACGCAAAACGGACCAATGTGAAAGTGAAAGTAAACTGTGTGCGAGTCCTGGCGTCTCTTTGTACGCAGGAGAGCGTTACAAAAAGAAAAACTGTATTTGAAACATCCACATAATTGTAAGTAGTACCACAGTTGCACACATTTGTAAATAGTTTGCGAAATTGTTTTGTCAAATTGTTACACTGTTGAATGGAAATAAACGTATTTTGCAATCAAAAAACACTTTTTCATTGTTGGTGAAAGCGTTTTACAGAAGTAAAGCACTATTTAGGTGTTTGTGGCATCATTCATGGACAAAAATAAGTGTACAATTCACTAGAGTGCATGAAATAACATCGTTTCACAAAAAGCTCTTTTTCTCCGTTTTTTGTTTCAAAAGAGAGAATTTCGGTGAAAGTAACCATTTTCTATTGTTGATTACTGAAGAACGGAATAAGGTAGAAACAAACTTTTTTTTTCTGATGAAAGCTGAGAGTCCAATCTTTCATTTGGTAGTATGTGTGTTTCCATAGTCCAAACACAACATTTTCTGTGGACCTTGAAAGATCACTCAAAATGCTTAAATCGGCTGGCACTGGCGACAACCCGTTTTTGAAAACGTCTGGCAGTCAAAGAGTTAATTGGTACCTGTAACGAAAAATGTACTTTTATTTGCATGCGGCGGAACTGCAATCCCGATGGTGAAGTACAGTATACTAACTCGTTAGGTCAGTATTGTTCCAGATAATTTTTTATATTTTCTTAAACGACAATAAACTTTGTTCATTTTAATGGGAGTTTGCTGACGTAATGGGCAAGAAAAAGGCCGTCTTCCATCTACTGCGCCAATTCTGATCAGAATAAATTCCTCAGCACATCAAGTTGTTTACCGTCCAGGTTAGGGACCGTCCACAAATTACATTTCCATAGTGAATAATGTCAATGGTGACTTGATTGGTAATTTGAGCCACTGTCACACGCAACTTGCAGACGGTCCTCAACTTAGACTCACTATGAGCCAGGTTGGCTGAACGAGTCCTCCTTATCATCCATTTCATCCCGGCTTTCGGTTGGACACAAATCTTTGACGAGTCCTCTGTGGCTATACTGCTTTTAAAGAAGCGCTTATTTTCTATAAGGCGTCATTTCAGCTTTGATGTCCGCCGTGGGACGCAGTAATTCCTTGTGAGTGTCTTTGTTGTCATTAGCGGCCGTGTCATTTAATTTGTATTTTACACACGCGGTACGTCACGATGATCATGTGATTGTCCGGAATGGCCGACAATTTTTTCAGGGAAGAGTTTAAATTAAGTAATTAATTATATAGCTGGTTCGTTTTTCATAAGTCTTGTATTCCTTTAATGCTGCTTCTTCATGTTTTACAGGAGTATGTGAGGGGGCTGTGTGACCCAGAGCTGCAGAAAGAAGAACGCTATCCAGTGGACATGCACTGTATCTTTGCCGGAGCCCGTGGCCTGTTCCTGGACAGACTTATACGGGACACAAGTGCAGAGGTTTTGGTTCCTGAGCCAGGACGCCTTCGTTTGCTAGGCCGTGCTGAGCCTGTCGTGATGGCGCAGAGCAGAGTTCAACAGTTTGTGGCACTTTTCCAGGTGAGGTGAATATCAAGAAAATTGCTAGGGATGAAAAATGTCTTTATTACAAATAAAGTAATGTTCACTGTAGATTACTGAAACTGTTTTAATGAGCAAAGCTATTTGAAGCCCAAATCACTGTTTATCATTTCCAAACTTCTGCCTTCTATCAATTTTATACAGGAAAAGCGAAGTCTACTGAGTGAGAGAGAGCAGGCAGTGAAACGAGCGTTCAAGTCCTTTGTAGAGGAAAGGGATGATAAGTACACCATGGAGCTTCTTCTACTGCCCAGTGCACTGAAAGAAGAATTACTCGGACTGGCTCACACTCCTACCAGCTCGCAAACACCCTCACTGGTTTGTGTTTTCTTATCACCATATACTTAAAAGCTAACAATCCTTGTTAGCTGAAACCGCAGTACAGCAGTAACAGTAAAAGATGACGGTGTGGATCGGTAAATTGATTCAAACTGAGTGAAGCGACGGAACGTGACTGCACTGCTGTGGACGGGGTGCCGTCTTCAACTAATTTTGCCGCGAATCATTATTTGAATCACAGGTGAAAAACGTCCCAACGTCCCAGATCTTTAACAAAACTCTGGGTACAAGCCGGCCGCTGCCAGTACACTATATATACTACAGTATGTTTTTTAATAATAATTTAAATTAATAATAATATTTGGTGTTTTGCTGGTTCTTTTTTGGATTGATTCAAATTTTTATTTCGAATATTTCAACATTACTTTTATTAAGTGACAATAATCAACTAAAGAAAAGAAAAATCAAAAGAAAACAGGCAATAGGAAAAATAACCCCATCAATGAATATTCAAAACGGAGTGAAAAGTCAAACTTATTTACTCCCCCCCTTCTCCTTAAGTAAATAACATAACCTTCTCTTACATACACACAATATATGAATTAATACACATAAACACCCATAGCCTAATACATTCGTTTAACACCACATGTACAGTCCCACCTATAAATCTACTACTTCAGTCTATTGTACACAATATAAACGTAAAAAAAGAAAGCAGTCAAACAAACCAAAACAAGGAGAGAGGGAAAAAACAGAAACAATTATCCCAACACACATAGTAAGTGACCACACCTCCCTCATCCTCATATTGTTTGAAAATCCTATTTTCATACAGTATTTTAAACTGTGTCATATTTGTACATTTTTTCAACTCCCCACTAAATCCCTTCAGTAGCCTCACCCCGCATACTGATGGACAAAAACTCTTCCTTGTTGTACAAAACCTAGGTTCCATAAGCATCAGCAAATAACACACAATGCTGTATTTTGGGAACCATATACATATCATTTATATACAAAATAAAGAGTTTAGGGCCTACTACTGATCCATGGGGGACACCACAAACAATATCCAAACATGATGAGGAATAATCACCCAACTTAACAAACTGCTGTCTGACACTTAAATAGCTTTTTACCTACTCACTTTTTAACCGCTTTCTCTTAATGCGGAAGTAAAACGCCCGGTTCAGTAAAACCCCGCCTCTCCCTGTGTGGTTGCCGCGCCCCCGGCGAGCCAGCTACAACCTGCTCCTGGATCTCTGCGTTTGGCCACGCAAGCCATGAACTCTTCAATAAACATTCTGAACAAAACGGCTCCTTGTGGAGGAGGAGGGGAGGAGAGAGAGGAAAGAAGAAGATAGAGGGGGAAAAAAATCAAAACCTGAGCAGTTTGCGAACCGGGTACCTGCTGCTTACAGGGCGATCACGCTAACCACTGCAATATTCGTTCAATTAGGTTTAGCAGCGCAAAGGTTTTACTTGTAGTTTACACAAGTGTCAGCCAGAACCTTTTCTGGGATTTCAAGACAGCCATTTGTCATTGCACTTTGGCATTGCAAATGTGAAGGATAATTGTTTGCTTTGAATTCATTTGGACAGAATGTTTACTGATAAAGGACAAAGGCTACTTTTATCACTCTCCCATGGAAGTCTCAGAGAAAGTGGGCGTGCGTTTAGTCTGCAGAGGCGGTGTGGGGGTGGATCCTCCTAATGACGTCAAACAGTGACAACAGCTCGTTTTCTCAGGTTGGGAGGGGCTGGTGCTTGGAGAGCAGAGTAACCTAGAATTTCTCATAAAGGAGTGAATGGAGGAAAACACTACTTTGGTGATGTTTTAGGTGAGGAATTGGCTTTTAACGGGGCTAAAAGCTCAAAAAATTAGATTTTTCACATTGCTGTCCCTTTAACAATTGCTATTAGGTAAAGTTGATCAGTTCTGTTCTACTGAATGGTAGGAATTAAGAGAATTATTATCTTTTTCCAATCATTGTGCTTCTTAGTCTTGACTTGAATGAGGTGGCGCATATATGGGAAGGGGGAAGCTAAGGAGCCGTCAGTAGCTCATCTGTTAAGACTTGGGAACTGGCGGATTACGAATTGAGTAGTAGATTAAAAAAATTCTGGGCCGATACAGATTGATAACAAATGATGTACTGTATACTGATTTTAAACCAGTTTTAACCTAAACTTAACATTCACAGCATTTGCAAAAAAAAAAAAAAAAAGCTATTCATATCTTGTGCATAACTAGCCACAATTACTTAGTTACTAATTATTGTAAATACATTTTCTAAACCACACATCCAGCATACTCCCACTTGTGCAAAGTTACAACTTACAATAACGTTTGGCTATAACAGAACTGAAGAACATCTTTTAATAATCCAGAAGATGAGTGCATTTATTTACATGCATTCCGATTTTCCGATTTAGCTCATTTTCAACAATTCGATTTTTAAAATGACTAAATAAAATGAATTTGATTTATTGCCCAGCCCTACCTTGAACAAGGCGCCAACTCCACACGCCCTTCTCGAGAGTTGCAGCCCTCTTTGCGCACTCCTTTTTGTGTCTGACATCTTTCTTTGCATGTATGCATGTGTGTGATTTGGTTCTATGTGTACTGTAGTAGTGTTGTTACGATACTGTTTTTTGGCCCCCGATACCGATACCGATTCCCATACCCAGCTTTGCAGTATCGGCCGATACCATACCGATACCTAAGTTTTTTTTTTTTGTCAACATGAAAAAGCTGTTTTGCCAGATGTCTTAGCTCGGCATGCAGTGAACATGTCACACATCAGTGAATGTCGTGCACGAACAAGACACTAGTTGCTGCATCCAAAGTCCTATATTAGCGTCGGAATTAATGGTATCGGCATGTTACTTGTTAGTACTCACCGATACCGATACCACGGTTTTAATGCATACTGGTATCAGGGCCAATGTGACATTTTCTCAGGAACCACTGCAGCATTATTATGCAGCAAAGTTTCCCATCTCACACTTTCTTAAAGTATGAATGGTAACAGCAAAATTACTTAGAAACATTTGGACATGATCTGATTATCGCAATCTTTCCCCGAGGGGAGACACTTTGAATCCCAGTGCCTTACAGCGTACATCTTTCACAATAATCATGTTGTGTATTTACTGTAAGACCAAGCTAAACCATAACCCAATATTTTGTTGTCTCTCAGGCTGTCCTGAACCAGAACCTACATTCCAACATAGCAGAATTTGAGCAAGATCGCTCACAGAGTAGCACTCCTGTGACAGAGCTCTCCATTCGCATCCTTGACACCAGCTTTGAGGACAGAGGGACATGGACGACACATTTTGGCGACTGTGCTGGAAAAGCAGGAGGAGGCATCGGTTTGGGTCCCGAGGCCATTCTGCTGAATGGCACCAGGCCTTCACACAAGCGACGCTCTTCAGATAACGAAACCCGGGACACTAAGCGACAGTACTCTCTAGAGCGGAGGGATGAGTCCCCGGAGCGGTCGAGGGACAGGGAGCGACACTGGGACAAGGAAGGTGCCTCTAGTGGTTATCGATCCAAAAACGCGTCTGCTTCATGCACAGTCTCCTCATCATCATCCTCAGCGAAAGCAAACACAGTTGCTGGTGCAATCATGCTGAACCCTTGTGAGGGTATCACTGAAGAAAGTGAGGCAGTCAGCCCAGAAACCAATCTCCGTTGTTTGGTCAATTTCTTCAGGTGAACATCACAGTAGTAAACATCAACACAATTCATTTTAAATTCATATTAATGTACAAATGTATTTCTTCAACCAAATTTCCTTCAGGACCATGGGTTACCAGCAGGACGTGGTGGAGCGTGTCATCAAGGACACGGGACAAACGGAAGACACCTTCCTCATTCTTGAGAAAATTGTGGCAGAAACAAACAGTTGTGGGAGGGAAACAAAAAGAGGAGTTAAAGAAACAACACTGAACAATGGGCGCTCCTCAGATCTTTCCTCGTCCTCCTCAACAATGACATCGCTAGCTGCCGAGAAGGAGCGGGATTCTGCAAGATCGAAGGAGAATATTAAGCCCAACTATCACGGAGCCAGTAGTAATGGACTTGGCCATCGGAGGCAGTGCAGTGGCAGTGAAGCCAGCACTCAACAGGTAACGTCCATCTTTAGCCACGTTGTTACGGTTTGGGTCAGTTAGCAATAATATGGATGGAAAGGAAAATCTTTCTAGTGTTTCAATGTGTAGTGTTGTTTTTGTGGGTCAGATACTGTTAGGTGTGTTAGTTACTGTATTTACAAAAGCCAAAAAGCAGCACAATGCCAGGTACTAAAATAATCCACAACAAGAAACACGATTGTCTTGCTCATCATGAAGCTTTTCTTTTTAATCCTTTGTGTATTTTGAATGAGGTGAGTTTTGCATTAGTCCCGTTTTAATCCCAATATTCCACAGGGTTGATGACTCTCTGGGCAAATCAACCCACCATAACTTTTGTAGCCCAACGAAAAGGTGCAGTAATGTTTTTGCTCGCATTTTCCCGTGAGTTGGGCTCAAACATCTAAAACTTTTTCCGCATACCGAATGGCCATTCCCTTTACAAATCTGTTTAAATCAGTGGTGGTGAGCATTTCTTCTTATAATCCACCTCTGAGGTGGGTTGGGTTATTTCGTGGCATAGCAATGATGATTAGTTGGGATACCACGAACCACCAACGATTATTTTGCTAGTCGACTAATTACCAACAGTAGTCGTGATTAGTCAACTAATCATATGTAAATAGCAGCTTATTGCACCAACAAGCAGCGGCCCTTTTTAAAACCATCATTAGTTTTTGGGGGAATTCTTTAAAAGTATGAATAAATTAACTCATTTGCTCCCAAAAACGTATAAATATGTTGTATTTTAAATATTACCATGCTCCCAAAGACATATTTATAAGTTTTTTGTTTGTTTTTTATGATAGATCATACAGAAGGCTTTGATGCAGCCTCTGAACTGACAAGAATGCATGAAACATTAACAATGGTAGTTATTACAAAAACGGCCAACAGGTGGCAGCAGAGTATAAGAGATTAACCAGGGCCATGTTGCAACAAGCTGTTTACCCCACCGTTATAAACAGATTTGTGAATAATGATGAAATTGAGCTATATTCTAATGCTAATTGCTGCAAAACGGAAACAGATAGAAATATACTTTTATTTCCTGATGAAAGAAGAGACTCTAATCTTTCTTTTGGTAGGTTCCAAGTTTTTTATAGCCAGGCTTGGGGAGTAACGGAATACATGTACCGGCGTTCTGTAATCAGAATACACTGTATTCCGTTACAGTACAGAAAAAAAAAAACATGTAATCAGATTACATGTACACTTATTAAAAATGGGGATTACTTCGAAGATTAGAGAGAAGGGGGGAGGGAGAGAGAGAGACCGTTGCTACTGGAGCGGTCGGCTGGCTAGTCGTGTCCTCCACACGCAGGCAGTTTTAAAAAGCTGCAAAGACAAGGAGGAGGAAATGGCGACCGGTATTCACTGTTTGGAATTTACTCGTCTTGCTGAAGGACCGAAAGTTTGAGTTGAGACTCCAGCAACATGCTACACGCTGTAGCTTCTTGCTAGTCCGCTAGCATACAACCAGTTACTTACACCTTCCAAACTTATCTTCCTCCCACCAATTTACTATTTAAACATCATACACAATATATACACAGCTAAACTTGTGACTGGGATAAAAGTTCATTTTGTAGTTGTCACGCATCGTCATCCTCATTATTAGTGCGTGCATGTGGGTGAATTGAGCTACCATGGGGAATGTTGATGACTATCTGTCCGTCCGTCCTTCTGTCTGTCTAAACTGTGAGGTGTGGTTGCTTTCAGTGAACGTTCGAAAACAGCATATGGCCTTCAATCAACCTATCTATAGCCTACATGCTGATGCTTTTTAATGGATGTCAATTACACAAGGATTTTTGCTATTTGTAGGTTACCGGGTCTCTATCACCCGCAAATAGCAGGGGCACATTGTACAGAATATATATTGTGGTGATATTTATTTTTATTTTGTCTTCATGAGCATACTCTGTATTGGAGTAATGAAGTTACATTACTTTAATATTATTGTACGAGGATAACTTGTTGTAACTGTAACAAAATACATTGTTATAGTAACCCTCCCAATCCTGTTTATAGCCATAGAACACAATATTCTGTGGGCCTGGCAAAATCAGTCAAAATCCAGTAAAACAGCCGGGAGTGAAGGCTTCGGTGAAAATGACTGAAAGAGTTAATAATGAAGACAATTAATATTATAGCACATTCAACTTTGATTAGATTTTGCAGATTGTACCATCATTCCTGACATGTTTATAAAGGATGGAGCACCTTAAATTGATGGCAATACTGTGGCTTTAGAATTTTTTGCTGTAAATATTTAGTGTGTTTTAAAATGTAACCAAAAGCTATGCAGAGTAGCACTAATAAATACTATGAAACTATTTATATATACAAAAATAAATACTAAACATATTTAAATCTTCTTGGGGAATAAGCTTTCTTTTAATGTAGAAAGTAGTGAAATCAGATGAGTAAAATTAGGAAAATACACTGTGCTGAACACACCTAAAATGAACACTTGTATTGGTTTTTATTTTTGTTTTATTTAACATTTATCCAAAACCTTTTGTTTTGCATCACTAGTGTGTGTAATTTAAAAGTAATAAATTGATCTACACAAACAAAATGTGGTATGCACCTGAAATAAATCTTTAAAGATTAGGAGGAACTTTTTTTTTCGCACTATAAATTATAAATACATAAATACAACATGTAACAAACTATTTTGTGTTTTATTGTTATGTGTTGCCGTTGAGGGCTTGCGGAAAAGCTGTCATGTTCTGTTGAGTCTTGCGATGTCCATGTTCATAAACGCAAACACTGCGTGGTCGCGACTCGAACCCTAACCCCTTTTCAAAAACCTAACCCTAACCCTATATGTTAGCGTGCCAAACAGAGCATTGCGTTACTACACGCACGCTGCTAATGCTAGCTTCCAGACATGACTATCACTATGCCAGAAATGCTATTAGGCATCAGCCACAACATGCTTCCTTTTTAAATGCTACTTTATCACTGCCGTGGTGCCATGAAAGGGAGGACCGGAGGTTTATCTCAAATTAATTATTTTGGGTGAAATGCACCTGAAGTTTCAGATTCTGTTGCCTAACACGGGTTAGCCATGACACTCAATTAACCATAATGCTTTTGTTGACATCGCGGATGACCCGGCTGGCCAGTACTGCGCATGTGCGTCACAGACATGGCTTCCAACCATCGGGAGAAGTGCGAGACGACGCAGTTTTTGAAAAACAAAGCGCCGAATAGATACATACATAAATAAACGACTATTAATATTAATTGTCGACGATTTTGATTGTCAACGTTGACGTGACTAGTCGACTAATCTTGGCAGCTCTACTGATTAGACAGCATGATTATTGCACAGGTGTGCCTTAGGCTGGCCACAGTTAAAGGCCACTCTGAAATGTGCACTTTTGCTTTATTGAGGGAGTAAAAAAAAAAAGCTGTCATTATCTGACTCACACGGTACAACACATCTCCTTCACATTGTTGATCAGGTTGTTGTCATCCGTGAAGAGAACGCCTCTCTAACGTACCATGCACCATAGGATGTGAGCGTTCTCCCACTCAAGTCGGTTACGACTACGAACTGCATTTAGGTCGAGATCCCGATGAGCACGACACGCATGCAGGTGGGCTTCCCTTAGATGGTGTCTGACAGTTTGTGTAGAAGTTCTTTGGTTATGCAAAGTGATTGTTGCAGCAGCTGTCCAGACAATCTTGGAGGTAAACATACTGAATGTGGAGGTCCTGGGCTGGGGCGGTTACACATAGTTTACATTTGTTAGGCCGGTTGGATGTACAGTACTGCAAAATTGCCTGAAATTGTTTTGGAGAGACGGCTTACGGTTGAGAAATGAACATTGAACTCATGGGCAACAATTCCTTCAGTCAGCCCATCAACTGCACACTTCCTCAAAACATCTGTTAGGGCTGTGCAATTAATCGGAATTAAATTAGAATTTCAATTATTACTCTCCACAATTACAAAATCGGCATAATCGTAAACAAAAATAAAACATTATTAATACTTATTTTGAGTTGTTTAAATGTATATATTTGCACCTTTTTTAAATTTAAAATTACTTCATTGATAAATCTTGTTTGGTCGAAAAGGAACTTGCATAATTATAGTGTTTCAAAGAAATGTATTTGTCTTAATATTTTTTTACATGTTTAAACAATTTATTGAATCGTACCAAAAAAAAAGGATTGTCCTAATCGTGATTGCAATTATTACCAAATTAATTGTGATGAATATTTTCTTCATAATCGAGCAGCCCTAACATCTGTGGCATTGTGTTGTGTGATAAAACTGCATATTTCAGAGTGGCCTTTTATTGCGTCTACCCTAAAGGAGAAATACTCGTAACAGAGATTTAGACAAATTGATGAACAATATTGGAAGAACTAAATGGCCTTTTGTGTATGTAAAAAAAAAAAGTTTAAGGTCTTTGAGTCCAGCTCATGAAGAATGGGAGCAAAAACAAAAGTGTTACATTTCTATTTTTGTCCAGCATATAATAAAACTGAACGATTTATTGTTTTTGGAGCAAAATTGCGATTCCAGATAATACCATCATGTGACTGCCAAAGCTGTGGTTTTTTGCACCGCTCTTCTTGACTGACACAGAAAACTGTTGTGTCAATTATTCGACACATACACGCTGTTTCCTTCATCTCCCGCCAAGATAACCAATCAGAAGCGACATGCTTTTTGTGATATGTCACATAAACCAGCTCAGCGCTTAAAAAAAAAAAAAAAACAGCAACTAAAAAATGGCTTTATTTGTGAAATCTATTTTATGAAGATCAAAAAGTAGACATTTACATGAAAATGCAAAAATTGAAAAGCAGGTTGAAGAATAAGTTTGATTATGATCCTTTAACAGAAAATATTACCATTTCACAAGTGAATGACTCATTCAGAAATACTTCCATTCACATTTTTGCGTTTTTATACTATTACTGTGAAGCGTGAAGGGATTAATTTTATACCACGAGTTGACTTTTAGGCTATATCGCTCAGCCCTCAAGTTTGAAACAGTTAGTTTATGACAAAAATATGAAAAACAATTTAAATACACTCTTATAGTGATTTTAAATGAAATTGCATGTAAGTATAAAGCTTCCACTTTTTTGGTTTCAAGATATATTTTTACATTAAGTATTATACCTTCTTTCATCTTTATATATGTGTGACAGCAAGCTTTGGTTCTAACATTATTGAACCAATTTAAAAAACATTTAAAAAAAAAAGACTGCCTCCCTCATGCAGCCTTTTTAGTGTCCTTACGTTATTAGAGTAAAAGCTTGTAATGTTTGAATGGCATGATATAATTTTCTGGCATGTTTGTAAATTATACTGTACTTACTGAATATTGTAGTAAAATGTGATTTGAAGAAAATCGTGAATTGAATTTAAATCACGATATCTGCCAGAAAAAGTGTGACATGTTACTTCTTTACTGGAAAAAAAACAGGCCATTACTATCAAGAGGAGCTCCAGTGCCCAAGGAGGGGCAGGGAACTATGAGGTCATTACCATTTCCGATGACGATGATGCCGGTGTGACAAACAGCAAAACGGCAGATACGCGGACATCAAGGGTTACAATGGCACATGCCGACACCCAGACCGGATCCAGAACAGACTACTTGGCACGGGGAGGTGGCAACGTTTCACGTAGGGATCACCTGTCAAGAGGCGGGACTCGGACTTTAGGTGGTTCAATGAAAGTTGAGAGTGTGACTGCACTGCGCAGCGCCCCCCAGTGGTTGATGGCCAGCACCACCTCTGTGGCTTCCACTGCCAATGTAGGTATTTCAATCATGTTGTTCCTCATTTTGATGGCTTTGCTTCACTTGTTTTACAGTCTGTCATGACACATTTCAAGATGTAGTATACATCAACTTTGTCATTCACAATGTTGTCCCTGCCCCAGCCGGCTTCTACCACAAGCCGGCCCTCTGCCTACCAGACCCTCGGCCACATGGGCTTTCACGGCGATGGCGGCGGAGCCAGGAATCCACCCACAAGTAACCCACTGGTGCCCCCTGTGACCGGTTTGGCTCGTTTTCACCAATCACTGAAGACTCCATATACACTGAAGCTACCCAACGAGCCGGGACTACCAGAACTGCGCCACATCATCATAGATGGCAGCAATGTAGCTATGGCGTGAGTTTATATGTGAAGAAACTGAATTCTCTCAGTTGATGGCCCTTGCTCCAATAGGCTCATTATTAGGGGTGCACTGATCAAAATTTTTTGGCTGATCACGATATACGATCTTTTAAAAATTTGACATGCCAATCACGATTTTTACCAATCATGATTTTTTTTTTCATAACAAAGCATACACCTTCAGTCCCGATCTTATTTTATTGAAAAATATTGAACAATATCTGTAAAATAATACCAACGGGTTGCTTTAATTTCACACGACGTAGTTCTCTCAAATAAAAATGAAAATCCTATTAGTCATCTCAACAGAAGAGGACAATGGCTGGCTTCTTCAGACCTCTGAGAAGGGAGATGAGATCAATGAAAAAGATCAGTTTATTTTTGAGGGATCTGCCGATCACCAACCCCCCAAAATTAAGGAAATCGGTGCACCCCTACTCATTATATCAATGAATTGCCAAATTTGCCAGTGATGTTGTCCACTTGAAGAACACACCAGTAAAACAACGTCCATTTTGTCACATTTTTGTTTTTTCCTGAAGTTTGTGCTTTAGCGCACTAAAGTGCGGGAAACTACACTAGAGAACTGATTTTAAAAATCAGTCAGCGATCCGACAGGAATTACATATTTTTTTTATCAAATTAAGATTAACCAGCTCAGGGGCCTAGTGTTAGAGTGTCCGCCCTGAGACTGGGAGGTTCTGGGTTCAATCCCTGGCTGTGTCATACCAAAGACTATAAAAATGGGACCCATTGCCTCCATGCTTGACACTCAGCATTAAGAGTTGGAATTGGGGAGTTAGATCACCAAATAATTTCCGAGCGCGGCACCTACTGCTGCTCACCGCTCCCTCAGGGGATGGGTCAAATGCGGAGAATGAATTTCACCCCACTTAGGTGGGTGTGACAATCAGTGGTACGTTAACTTTTTTTAATTCAATTGAAAAGAACATGAGACAAAATCAAGTACAAATGATTCAATGATTGCTTTGGTAAAAACGCGATGAAACGGCCTAATTAAAAAAAAAATGGGAGGGGTGTTGAATTTCGCAAACCATGACAGCTCAGGGGCATGCCCCTATCTTCTTTAAAAAAATAAAATAAAATAAAACTCTTCTCGTGTGTGACATAGTACAACCAATGCCATCTTATTTGCTCTGAAGATGGCTGTGATGCAGTAAGTTGGTCTCGCAGTACACAAAAGCCATGCACATATAGTAGTCTTTATTGCATAAAACTCACAAAACATGGCTGGTAAGTTGATTGATAATGTAAACATTACAGAGTCTGATTGTGTTTATATAGTATAACACAAAAACGCTATAATGGTCGAGTGCTAACCCTGAGCACTGTTATTCATATCAGGCAAATTGTTTTCTGCTGAAATGTGATGGAATAAAGAAAGCCCCTTTTGAATAAACAAATATAACTTCCGTTCATTCGTCTTTCTGTCACTGGCGAGAAGGTGCCGTTCCATGTGTCCTCTTTCGTGTAAAAACATCTCTGGGGAACTCTTTGAACAAAAACCGGCAACGCAATGAGACGGCATAATGCAAATTCATTTCAAAATGAGAAGAATCAGTAGGAGAAAAAGCACATGCACGCTACAGCCAGCAGCTAACAACTTGGTTTTGACTACATCATATCCAATTTGACCGCTGTTATCGCCCTGCTGGGAAGATTTTTGACACGTAATTCAAAAATCATGAAATACGTAGTTAATATGTATTGATTCAAGGAACCGTTCATTTGGGTGTGTATATTATATTGTTTAATAACAATATATTAAAATGTGTCCCAGTACATTCCACCCACTTAAATAAGTCCTCTCTGTAGTGAAGCAGTCAACATACAGTATGAGCATGTGCCTATAAATTTGCATGCACATATAAAAGAAGACTTCTTTAGATTTGACTTAAAGAAGATATTGTATAAAATACTGTTATGTGTGTTGATATTACGCATTGAGCAGCACGGTACCTAAGTGTTTTTTTGCGTCTGCCTCTCAGTTCTGAGGTTGAAATCTCATCAAACCTTGCTGTTTGGAGAGTGTGCGTGTTCCACTTGAAGTTGTACTCCGGCTTCCTCACACATTTTTGTCCCCCCCCCCCCCCCCAATATTGTCTGGCAATCAAACCATGCTGTATGCCGCCTCTTGCCCAAAAATCTTGATAAGCTGTCAGAGCGAAGGGGTGCAACAGCTTCGCAAGAACTCTGTGTAGCCCCAGTTGAGCACCTCCAGCATTTTATTTGTGATTCTAAACTATATTGATAAATTATTTTCTCCCCTTCCATGCATAGAAAATGGAAGGATAGTACACAGTTGATCCTTGTGCACGTTTTGTTCCCTGTTGTCGTCATCACACATTGTTTCTGTCCCTGTCTCTTTAGCCACGGCCTAAATCGGTTCTTCTCCTGTCGAGGGATTGCACTCGCAGTGGAGACATTTTGGAGGCGGGGCCACAGAGAGATCACTGTATTTGTTCCTCAGTGGCGCCAGAAGAGAGACCCATTCACGACAGGTACTGAAGGAATGTGGAACAATTAATGAATGAGCAGATAACAACCTGAAACGGACACGAATGGATGTATTGAGGATTTTTTGGGGGCTTTCAATTTTGATACATTTATGAATTAAAGATGACCTTAAAAAGAAAACAGATTCAGGATCCAGTGTGCTAATTTCTGCCTGTATCATTATCTATTTTTTTCTGATTCCATGTATTGATTTATTTTTGCAGAACAGCATTTTTTAAATCAGCTAGAAGACCTGCGGCTGCTTTCTTTTACCCCCTCCAGGGAGGTCTGTGGCCAAAGGATTTCGTCGCATGATGACAGGTACATACAAACAACACACGTCCAGCGTCATATTTAATATTGAAACTTAAAAAAAAATAACAAGCAGGAAATACTACTGAGTAGGAATGTAACAATGCATTGGAAATTTATGCAAATTGCATAAAATATCCAAATAAATAAATAAAAGCATCAATTCACAACACAATATTAACTGTTCTGGCTTAAGCAGTTTTTCATTGTATATAGATGGACCCTTTTTGGGGACGGACACGTTTTGCGGATATCCGGTATTGTTTGACGGTCTTTGTAGACTCCAGTAAAAACTTGCTTAGATATTTGTAAGTAATCAATTTAATGTTTAAAGTTTTGTAAGTAGCTCCTTGTTTACTTAATGAGGCAATGTATCATCCGTGTGCTTATCGCCTGCCCTGTGGCCATGGTGAAAAAAGGTCTCAACACATACAACAGTATGAATAGTAAATTAATAAAATTATAAAATTGTTTCCAGTGACAAAGGAAATCTTATGTCGATTACTTGTACTCTCCGTTAGATTCCTGCTCCACTTAGCTGAAAAAACAGACGGCATCATTGTAACCAACGACAACCTGAGAGACTTTGTCAACTCTTCAGACACATGGCGCCGGATCATTCAAGAGAGGTGATTGGTTGCTCACATCTCACATGACTCAAGTGGATGTTTTGTTTGTTATATTAATTTTTTCCCTGTCTGACACATTATTACAGGTTACATCGATCACATAATATCATTTGCAACATTGACATCTGAAAGAAGGGCCGATGGGTAGAAGCTATGGCTTATTAGTAACCCGACCCCATCGATTCTTACTATACGCATCAGTCATATACATTGATTATGATAGTTATTGATTCATATCGTTATCAATCCCAGACTTAAGTCTGTACACTCCTTGCTCAGTTTATCTTGAGTAATGTCTGTGTAAGTTGCAGATAGTACCAATCATTTGGAATTGGTAAATCGGTTCCCGGACGCCACCAACAGGCCCATCCAACCAGGCAAGCAGCCCAGGCAAGCGCATGTTCGTTCACCAGTAGCGTCTTCGCTGACCTTGGATCAGCTTTCACACGTTGTGGCTTCCAGAAGAGTAGATCGGCTTGCATTCTGCCCATGGCGTCCACAGCAATGTGCACTCCATTCTGGTCAGTTCAGCCACCACTGTTGCCAGCATCCGATGATGCTTATATCTTGATACTCATGAGCGCTCACCAAGAACCCGGCGGAGTAGCCCCCGCCAGCCGCATCCCGGAACCATGTTCACTAACCCTATTGTAACTATTTACAGCAAATACATTGCAGCTACAATACAACCTTATCACGACAGCCTTGCATGTTACAACAAATGTCCAAACAGAAATAGAGCCAGAGAATGTTTACATTCTCACTCTTTTCACGATCCGTATTTTCTTCTGAGAAGATGAATCTTCTTTTGTTTGGATGAAGATCCGACAGTCTTTTGCCCATGTGTTCTCGATAAATCCATTCTTTCCCAATTGTTGCGCCCTTCTGGCAATGTCAGCATTTTGTTTTGTGAGATTTTCATTGACGTAGACATGTTTACTTTTAACCTTGTAGCTATCTCTCAAAAAAGCAATCTTTTTCTTCCTGTCAACAAACCTGATCAGAATTGCGGGTGGTCGTGTCCCCCCAGTTGGAAGCGAAAAGCATGTGCGCTGGATCCACAATTACTCCCAAATCTCTGAGTTGAGTTGACAGTCTCATTCGCTGAAGCTTGGTCAACCGCACTTGTGCTGGCCGCAGCTGTCGCCCTAGGGGCGCGGCGCGGTTTAATCTGGATACCTGTAACTATTAACATCGTTGATTCAAAGATTCTGTTCCAAATCATCCACTTTTTGTTCCAAGGTGACAATGCGTCAGTCTTTTTCTTGTGTCTCTGCCTCAATCTTTTTCTTGTGTCTCTTTCTTCAATTGCTAAATTTCCTGCAGAAGTGGCTCGATGCTCTTTTTTGTTTCAAGTATTTCAGTGACCATTTCTTTGAGTTTTGCAAGAGAAAATTTTATCTCCTCAATTTCGTCAGCTCCTTTTTCTCCAGGCATATAGCAACAATGTAGTTAAAAATCCCAATGTCAACAAACTAGTTAGAAGTCACGAGCGAGTGCAGGAGCAAGTACAGATGCGTCCTTCCTCGACAGATGCTCCTTGATTCTGATTGTCATCAGACTGCTGGATGCAGTCTAACATGCAATTTGTTTATTTATTTTTAATTTCACACAGATTACTGCAGTTTACTTTTGTGGAGGACCACTTCATGATCCCAGATGACCCTTTGGGTAAAAACGGACCTCATTTGGACGTTTTCCTTCGTAAAATAAACAGGTGTGTGCTTCTTTAATCGGAACGTCTGAGCCCCTTTTTTAATGTGATAGATCATAGGTGTCAAACTCAAGTCCTCGAAGGCCGCAGTCCTGCAGGTTTTGGGTATTTCCCTTCTCCAACATAGCTGATAGATGATCAGCTCATCAGCAAGCTCTGCATAAGCCTGATAATGATCCTGCTGATTGGAATCAGCTTGTGTTGGAAGAGGGAAACCTCCAAAACCTGGAGGACTACGGCCGTCGAGGACCGGAGTTTGACACCTATGTGATAGATGAAAAGATTATGTTTGGTGTACACCAGATGACCACCACAGCACACTACATATATTACCCAAAAAATTGTAACAGCAGATGAAGACTTAGAACTCCTAGCTTATCTTATATATTATGGTGGTGAATGACACATTCTACAAACCCTCAACAATCAGGGAATCTGTGGTTCAGACGATCTGTGTTTGTGGTTCTAGATATGAACTATACACACAAATAGTACGGGACTAATATTGACCGAGCACTACTGCATACACCACAAGTAATTATTTAATAAATGTTAGAAGATACGACCCTTTTTGTTCAAAAGTTTTTTTCCAAATATCACAGTAATACCATCTTAGCTTTGCACATTTTGACCTAGAGCATATTGAATTTGGTTTTAGTCTGTTCCTTAACTCATTCACTCTGAGCCATTTTCACTGAAGCCACCCCCTTCTCTCCCTGCTGTTTTACTGGACTTTGACTGATTTTGCAAGTCCCACAGAATATTCTGTTCTGTTGCTATAAAAACATGGAACCTACCAAGAAGAAAGATTATAGTCTCTTCTTTTCATCAGGAAAAAAAAGTATCGTTTCTGTTTCCGTTTTGCAGCAGTTAGCATTAAAATATAGCTAAGTTTCATCATTATTCACATTCCTGTTGAAAACAGTGGGGGAAAGAGCTTTTTGCAACATGGCCCTGGCTGATCTCATATACTCTGCTGCCACCTGATGGCCGTTTTTTTTGTTGTAATAACTACCATTGTTTTAAGCCACATCTTCATGTCAGAAGCTACGTCAAGGCCCTCTTGCATTAAAAAAAAAACATAAAAAACTTTTAAATACTTTTTTTTTATGTATAAATTTGTTTTGGAGAGTAAGGGACAAAATATTAAAAAACATATTAACATGTTTTGGGGTTTGAATGAGTTGCATGCAAGATAGCCCCCCTCTATTTTCCTGTATGTGGCCATTGGTGTAAAAAGTTTGCACATCATCTTTTCTCCTTCCCTCACCGTGTCTGTCTAGGCATCTTCCGTTCGCACCTCCTCCTCTGAGACCTCCGGACTTGCGTCCATCCACCAACCAGCAGCATCCAGTCTATGTGCAGGCCCTCCACTCGGCTCCGTGGACCCCTGCCATCGCTCCCCAGCCTCCTCCCTCTCATATCCCCCACCCCAGCGCGCAGTGGCCCCACCTGGGCCGCCGCCGCACCGCTTCTCCCTCGCCGTCACCGTCGCCCCCTCCCCAGCGTTCGCCGGGAGAGACCTCCGAGCTGAAGAGGCAGCTGTGCGCCATTTTCCCGGACCAAAAGCAGCAGATCGACCTCATTCTCAGCGACAACCCATACATGAGAGACTTGAACGCCTTGTCGGGCCTGCTGCTGGGATGATTCATTGGCCCAACAATCAAACTTCATACAATGCATACAAGGGGACCCCAAACAAGATATAACAACTATTTATTTTATTTTCCACTCTTGCTCATCTTGGATAGTCTTATTTTGTTTACAGCCAAACAGATGTTGTTGATCTCTGACTCTCTTTTTCTTTTTTCTTTTTTTTTTAAGTTCTTCAAGTGTGGGAGCAGCATAGAACAAGATTTGAGGACTGGTCCCAGAACTTGATGATCTTACCACAAATGCACTACCTAATTACCACAAATAAACCAGCACAGTGGTGGTTTTATTTGGTGTTTTTTCTGTAAAATGACAATTTACAGAACACCGTATAATTTTAAAGCAGGACAGGACATTTGTACTTTGATTTTGTTTTTTGGTGGAATATGTTCCCAGGATCCCTGATTATTTGGAGGTTAACAGTGTTGGTTGTGTTGGAGCCACTTTACCGCTTTAGTCACTCCATCTTGTTTTAAAACACTATAAGGCTCAGTTCTGCAGTTTGCATTTGTTGGATTGAGTTAAACTAATGATCACAAATCAGAACTACATATACTTTGTTTTCACTGTACTTCTGTAGCAATGAAAGTTGTATATAGTTTCCATAGATTCCCGTTCAAATGTTCAGTTGCAGCACTTGAAGAATCACTCCTTGTGCTTCTTTCACCCTCCAAGAAGAATGTGGACTGGGAGTTTCCCCTGCATGCATGTGTGTGATGAGCATCACTTGTGAACCCAAGTCTGTATAAAAACATGTTTCTGCACCATGTTGTAAGCATTGCTGAAGGGGTTTCTTTTGTATTATATTTTTGTTTTGGACTTCATTTTTTATTTTTTTATTTTAAATCTGAATATTTTTGGACATAGGTTTATGTATGTGAAGAATCCAAATAAATGCCCCAGTCCACAGGAAGCTTCGGAGCTAACCTCCACTTATCCTTCTTTGAAGGGTGCATTGATGGACAAAGTGCACAGGTTCAACTTTTTCAGGTGGTTAGGATAAAAATTTTTGACCTTTATTGGGTGTACAGAAAGCCAACAGAAGAATGTAAATAATATCCTTGCAGGATCAATAAAAAGAGTATTACCACCATATGTACTGTATGACTTCAGTAAATGTGATGCTACAACAAGCTGGTCAGCTTCTGTCTGAATGCACATAACACAAAGTGAAGGGAACACTTAAATTAGGAAGAAAATTAAATTTTAAAAAAATTGTTGCAAACAAAATTAGTTTCTTCATTATGGCTTACTAGTAACCTACCTGTATGCAGCACCTAACCATTTCAAGTGTTGCAAAAAATTACTAAAATCTTGATTAGTGTAATCCACAGAACAAAAAAACAAACTTCCTCATGAATGGTTTCAACGTGCCTGTATGAGCGTCCAGGCATGATTTTGATGAAAGTGGGTGCTAATAATACATAAAATGTGCTATGCAGCATACATATTACATTAATACTTGGAAAGTAGCGGCAAGTCTCTCTTGCTTCCACTAGAGTTCAGTAGAGCTGTACAATAGCTTCGCAAAATGTGTCGTTTTATGCTTACCACCTTACTTCATTCCTACTAACGTGGTCAGACAATCCACGTCCAGAAAGTAAAAACCCTGAAACAGTTTGGCTTTAGCTACAGCTGATATGAGCTCATTTACCTGCAAGTTGAGTAGAAGCACCTGTGGCTATAACACCAATCGGTGCTAGTTTTTTTTAATTATTATTATTATTTCTGGACCTAGTCTTCCCAATCCTGCCTAGTGCTGGCATTAGTCTTTTTTAAATAAAATAATATAAGAATCGTGTTCATAAAAAAAAAATCTCAAAATTGGCCTTGTGGGGGATATAATTAAATCAATAGAAAAGTAAAAACAAAACAAAAAACAATTGATCTCATTTTCATTGACATATATATATATGTGTGTATATACATATATATATATATGTGTCAATGAAAATGAGATCAATTGTTTTTTGTTTTGTTTTTACTTTTCTGTTGATTTAATTATATTTTATTAATTAAAATGGAAAGGAATTTAATTTAATTAAAATTTTAATTATATTTATTTATATATATATATATATATATATATATATGGGTTTTCACCGGGTACTCCGGTTTCCTCCCACATTCCAAAAACATGCATGGCAGGTTAATTGAACACTCCAAATTGTCCCTAGGTGTGAATGTGAGTGTGGTTGTTCGTCTCTGTGTGCCCTGCATATGCATATATATATATATATATATATATATATATATATATATATATATACATGTACGTGTGTGTGTGTAAACCAGGGAAAAACAACCCCCGCACATGACAGGACTTCAATTAATTTTATCGAGGGAAACATCGTGCTTTGCGTCCAGTGGCATCAGGTTCACCTCAAATCTGACATAATCATTCACAAGTATGCTGTATGCTACAGATCAAGATCACATGACTTTAAAAAAAAAATAATACACAAAAAACAAGCCACAATAACACAGTCATCCATTCACCATTGAAGGCATTAGCAATATTATAGGAAACAGAAGCTGTTAGATCAGTTGTGGGCAAACTCGGTCCTCGAGGGCGTCCTGCAGGTTTTGGATGCTTCCCTGCTCAAACGCAGCTGATATATGATCAGCTCATCAGCAAGCTCTGCATAAGCCTGATAACATATCAGCTGTGTTGGAGAGGGGAAAAGATCCAAAACCTGCAGGACTCCGGCCCTTGAGGACCGAGTGTGCCCACCGCTGTGTTAGATGATGTCGCCAGCTCTCGGATTACACACTACTCTTTCACTACCAATAAAGCTAAGGGAAGCTGCAGAACCATGATTTTTATCTTAATGTCTGGCAATAGCATAATCAAAATGATTATTTCTAATGGCTGCTTTATGCTCTGCAATCCGCAATTTTAGATTACGCTTTGTTTGACCAACATACATCATGGCACGCCCACATGGGCAAATAAGTACATAAATAACATGTGTAAAAAGACAATTAATACATTATTTTGTATTTCTTAACCGAATGGGGATGATTAAAAGATTTTGTATCAATTGTGTTGGCACAATATGCACATTTTCCACATCTGTAGTTCTCATAACCTTGCTGAGCAAGACAATTAGTTGGTGAAGGTTCAATGATGACAACAGTATGTGTCTCTCAAATGTCTACCTCCTAAAACAAAATCGGGGTCAAATGGAAGTAAGTGCAGCATGATGAAAAGCCACCTCTTTTTAATTTAGACTTCCACCGCACTCCAGCGTAAACTAATCACTGGCTTTGATTGCGGTAATCAATTGTGTGTTGTAGATGTTAAACCCTGTTGCGTGTGGTTAGCCTTGATATGCTCACTGAAGTCATAATGCTTCATGACAAGTTTGTCAAACAGAGCACATGTCAATCGATCCCTATACTGACATGCAACTATTGCTGTGATTTATTTTGTACTTCTCAGCAAGTTCCAATGCTAATAAAAAAAAGTTGTACTGTATCGTCTGGAATGAAGTGTTTGCGCTCCTGAATACCAATATCTAGCTATAACATCCACCTGTCGGTATTATATGTCTTCAACTGTTGTTGGTGAGCAGAAGTTGGAGTCTTGGACCGCTAAAAAGGAACAGAAAACACAGCAGATGGAAACTTTTGGTATGCACATTTTGTTAAAATTTGTGTCAAACTGGCAACTTGATATCAGTGGAACCTCTGAACACATTCCTTTCCATTGTTTAGGATTTTAATTCAACTTTGCCAATGGCAGATTATGGCATTTCAAAAATATACTACAACATATTATAGAAAAGTGACTTTTAATAGCTTGTATAAAAATACTTGTTGTCTCCGAAGAGTGCCTTCCACCCATCAAGTGTGAAATGAAGCAACCATGTAGATATTTAGTTCCAACACCCCATGAGCCTTTGCGTGAATTATGCTCACAACTTCAAGTATGAACCAGAACCAGCTCTAATGCTTAGGCTGATGAATCTCTTTATATGGGTTGTTTTCCCATCCCACTCACCGGGTAGCTGTGGATTTTCACAAGATTTGATTGCTTTTACCCAAGGTTGGGTTCATTATTTTTGACCCAGTAGACTGGGTTGAAGATTGGATTGCTGGGCTGAAGAGTTGAACCTGGTCGCCTTTTTTTTGACAGTTTTGTGGTGTCCTGAAGTTTAAATAAATTGAATATAATATTATAGGGAAATGGTGGTGGTGGCGGCTAGATGGCTCAGTGCTGGCTTGGAACGAGGTTTGGGGTTCAAATCCCAGGCAGGGTTGACAGCCACCCACTGAAAATGTTGTGTACTTTTCTTAGAAAATGTTGGCAATAAAATGTGTATTATTTTTAACCAGGTAACCCATTTTGTAGCTTTAACTCAGCAGTATGGGCGGTTTTTATCCCATGCCAATCCATTTATTTATTTAGTTTACCTTTATTTTACCAGAAATGTCCTATTGAGATTAAAAACCTCTTCGGCCAAAAGGCGGAACAGTTTACAGTTGCAACTTGCAACAAAATTACAGCTGTCAAATGATCACATTTCAGATCAGATTAATCGATTAATCACATTTTAGAATTTTGATTAATCATGATTAATCACATAATTAAAAAAGGCTTCTTTTTTTTTTAAATGTGCCTGCCAAATTTGAAGAGGACCTGTTATGTGTTAATTTTTTTTTCGACATTTAATGCTATGAAGACGTCTTCTTGCATAATTTAAAATGGGGGGAAAAATTACCCCAATAGTTTGACATGAACAAATATTCTGAATGTCATACGCAAACATTTATTAAACGCTTTACTTTAATGCATGTAGTTGTTTATTGCGCAAACATAACCTGTGCTACCTTTAACGTAACCATCCGCTGTCAAGCTAAAGGATCATATGCGGTCAAAATTAATAGTGTGATTAATCTGCGTTAATACATGAATAATACAATATTTTTGGGTGATTAATCAATGAGTTAATAATCAATGAGTTAACACTTTATCTTTGACAGCAGTAGTTTTAATTCCAATTTTAGTCGCCGAAAATGCCAATTTAATTGTTTTTCCTTCAGTATACATTTAAACTTTTATGCAAAAAATTATAACACACCTATCTGTAACTGTAGTTTAACACGCAAGACACATTAAATACAATGGTGTCTTTATTAAACTTTGTTTTAATGAAAAATGTTGAACTGACAATAATATGCCATCTTAAAACTTAGTTTTCACCTTTAAAAAAAAGTGTATAATTGCCCAAGATGAATCTTACAGCTGCATAATGAATGTAAACATGTTTGAACATTAAATAAAGTGCAGTGAATAGTTTCTGAGTGGTTCTTTCCTTCCACCTGCGTTTCATTCCTTCTTCCGATTGGATTTTGTGAATTTTCTTCAGTGTTGTTTTTGTTTTAGTCATTGATGAAATTGTCAGTCAATTTAGTTATCGTCATCGTCTTAATGAATGAATGAATTCTATTTTAGTTTTCATTTAATTTTCATCTAAAAAAAAAATCTTGTAATAAAATTATCACTGCATGTATGTCATTTTAATTTACTAAAATATAATGATGACTAAATTATGGCAAAAACTTTAATTCATTTTTGTCAAAAATTATAATTAAAAGTAAATGAAAATTTATTTTCAAAATTACCGCTGCATACATGTCAGTAAAAAGTTACAGTTTACACACAATTTAAACACATTGATGTATACATTACGTAAAACAGTTATATGTTAAGGAGGCAGTCGGAAATGCTCTGTCTGGGTTTAAAGTCATTCAAAGAGGTAAGTTCGGTTCCATTGTGCTGGGTATAAAAATACAGTAAAGGTGACATTGCCTCAGTCCTAGCTACAGTATTTCACCTAATTTGGGTTTTCACATAAGACTGTGCAATTTTTGTCTTGTAGTATTGTTGTCCATGTATTTGGCACTGCAGCCTTATTTTACTGAGCAACCAAGACAGCATTGTGTGTCCTACTTTCGGCTGTAATAAATTAAATTGTATGATCAACATTTAATTTTTCTCATTTGCCATCACTGAATATTTTTTATAATATCAGGGGGGAAAAAGCAACAACAAACAGAGAAACACACTTGTGGAGTTCACTCACTGAACTGTCGTGCTTGACAAGTCAACTTTTACATCTATTGTTTTGTTTTTCTTCAGAAAATGGCGATCCAATTGGAAACTCTCCCATAGGTACAAATGTGTGTTATCATCTGTTCATCTAAATATATGTCCTGCAATTAGCCTGGAGCCAGGTCAAGGTGTACCCGTCTCTCAACTGTGATATGCTCCATCCCATCTCACTCACAAGCCTGACCAGGATCAAATGTTGAGGGGCATTCTACTTTGCATTGTGTTTCTCCATTGCAACCCCCCTCACTTTGGTTCAAGGTCCACACGTGCAATTTGGACCATGCTCTCCATAAGAAATTCATCAACTCTGCAAGGAGCCAATGAGAGCCAGAGTCCGGAATTTGTATTGCATCTTGGACGAGAGTCTCCTGCCAAGCAGAGTTATGTGTGGAATTTGCTGATGGCAGTGGGAACAGCGGCTGCCTCTCACTCACTTTTTTTGTAACCTCAGCCTCTCCACCCTCCTCTTTTCCTCCGTACACGCATCCTGTTCAAAACCTCTGTCTCTGGCTTTCCTCCACTCCTTTCTTCATTTTCGCGGGGATTAGATCCATTCTACAATACATGTGTTGTTGTGATCGGGCAGAAAGTCAAATTCCAGCATGCCAGAACAGCTTAATACTCACCGGGGTTTGGGTCTCCCCACTTGATTGAGAAATAAACTACCCAAACGTTGTTATGTGTTGCAATTGTTTATCCTTCATGTGTTTTGACCAAAGGGTCTCAGAGATTGTTTATTAATCTAAGACACTTGGGAACAGTTTGTGTGTAAAAATACATATGTCATGGATCCTTTAAAGGAGCAATGTTGTTCTTGTAAAGTTGTATAGCTCCATGGAGGGTCAGTGTGGCACATGAAGGTGCTATAGCCCCCACTGGAATACAAATGGAATCAATGTAGCACCCTTAAATAATGGTGTTTTCAGAAATTGTGATGATGTGGGCCCAAGGGCCATGAAGCAAGGTCAGGATTCAAAAAACTGTTTATTATCAAAATAGCAAAAAGGTACTAAGAAGAATTTAAAAAATGCTAATTAACAAAAGTCCAAAATAACAGGGAGGATGTAACAAACCCAAAAGAGTCATTCTCTGAGACAATTGCCATTTCCACCTTGCAATTTGTAAAGTTTTCATGCTGAGCAAACTCAAAACATGAAATTAATCCTCCCCAAAGACACATATTTTCCCACCTCAGGCATAAAATCTTGTTCAAAAATATATTTTTTTATTTATTTAGACCTTGTAGCTATTTTGTACCACGACACGGACAATATAGCTACACTATTTATATAAAATAGTAATCATATTTGTTTTTTTCCTAATGTTTTGCTACTAGTAAAATGTCTTTTTTAAAACCATCAACAGACAGTATGTAATTTAATCCGTTTTTTTAGGCTCATTAGCCATGAAATATGAATTTCATATGTCATCGATGTCATTGTTTAACAACAAAAAAATATGGACTTCAAAAGTTGAAATAAAAATATTAGTCCTTTGATTAGTCCGCAAAACAAGAACATTATTCAGCGTTAATTCATGAAACATTTCACTCTCTTTCCCTTTTTTAATTATTATTATTATTTTTTTTTTTTTTACAAGATGACCCTGTGGTTACTTCTGCTGAAAAACTGTCACATTATGAAGAAGAACCACCCAGTCAAAATAAAATGTGATGTGGTGATAAATTTCACCCAAAAATGGCCAATGTTCTACATGTGGTCAAGTTCCTTTAAAAGTGTAAAAGTTTTGATTTAAAAAAAAAGTTTCCCCTATAAATCTTGCATGGCGGGGTGGTTGGGTTGAGCTTGACCGACCTTAGTCTAACATGAACCAACAACAGCAACAACAGCAGCAACAACAAAGAATTAAAAAGAATGTCAGAACTTTCTTTCTTTCTTCCTGGCTGCTCCAGAGTTTCAAATGTTGTCACTTTCTCTTTGTAATGTCACTTAAAGCAACAGTCAGTAATTTATAGACAAAACTAAAAAGTGTCACAGTGTGGTAAGATAAACTGAGGGATGCACATAATGATTTATTTTTTTAAACTAAAAATAACGTTTTATTTTTAATAAATATATTTTATGGAATCAGTGACACACTTATACTTGTGGAAATAATAAAGGTTTGATAAAAATCTTTAATTTATTTGGTGATATTTTAGATGCAAATGTTGGTCAATAAGGGGATGTGAAAATGGCCATGTACTTCATGAAAGTGATTAAAAATGGTATAACAACAATGAAATTAAAACATTTAAGCTTTATAAACACACTTTGGCACATGATTTGTGCCTTGTACACTTTATCAAACGTTGTGGACTCAAATGGCACTTCTCTGGTAGAATGACTCAAAAACTTGTATCAACAAAACTTGAGAAGAACTGAAGAAGCAAACATACGTGGACAATAAACCGACAAGGACTGCAAGTAGGGAACTAAACGACAGACACCTGGACAAGACACACGTGACGGAGGGAGCCGATTGGATGTCACAAGGAACCAAGATGACAAGTGGACATGATAAAACTTGATGAGACTGACAATGACAACAGGGACGAAAAGGACACAGCAACTAAAATCTAAGACAAACCTAAAGCAATAACACAGATGATGACAGGTTTGATTAATTTGTGTTTTGTTTTAGGTAATAAAGAATAACACTTAAAAAAGATTAAGAAGAAGTTTGAGTTCTTTAAATGCATCAACTGTCACACAGTGTGGCGTCTCCACTCAAGCAATCACTGATAAGTTAATTAAATGAAATTACATGATAGGGTGCATACAAACTTTGACACCAGCTACCTCAACTATCTCAAATATTTGCTTTGTGATGATTTGTGATCGCTTTTATAGGATATCAGAAAAAACATGTCTTATAACTTTTGCTCCGTTTTCTACCACGTGTTACCAACTCGTCTCAACACAACTGTTCTTGCTGGTCACACTTTTCCCACTGGCAAATCCGGGTACGAGTCAGAGGTTTCAAATGAGGCCCAATTGTTAGTATGTGTGTAACAAGCTTAGCAAAATGGCTGAATTGCAAGAGAACCTTCCACAATATCTGCTCTTACAATTAGCACAAAAATACAGTACAGCCTGATTAAAAGCTGATGAAGCTGAAGGTAACATAAGGTTTTTTTTTAAGGGCAAAATACATTTAAGATTAACTCTTTTACTGCCAAACATTAGCCAAAAAACAACCCCTACAGTGCCAGACGATTTTTTATTGAACTTTTATTGTCAAAACTGACAACAGCATCATAACAATAATTGTCCTGCAATAGGAGTGCCAGCCGATTTTGAGCATTTTCACTTATCTGTCAAGGCAAACAGAATACTGTTATGACTACATAAACATGGTGGATAGGATACCATATGAAAGATTGGATTTCATTATTTCATTTCTACCTTATTCCGTTTTTTAGTAATCACCATTTGTAAATAGGTAATTTAATTGACATCAAAGAAAAAATGGGAACAAAAACAAGGAGAAAACAAGCTTTTTGTGAAAACATACTTTTTCTGCACAACAGTGACTTTGACACTAACATTTTTTCTTTAGTGACGCTCTGTGAATTTGATTTAATGTGACAAATGCTTTGATCATTCACGTGATCGTTGAAAATTTTCTATTTCCTAAGATCTGCCATGTTTTCATGTAATTTGATACCCAGGAGCCCATTGAAAAGAAATGCAATGCTGCCATCTGCTGGCCATAGTTAGTGGGTTCCAGCTCATCCACAAAGTAGCACTGCACAAGACGTTGCACTGAGGAAAAAAACAAAAACAATTGACATGCCCACTGTATATCGCCAATAACGTCAATTGACGTTTTTGGCGGTCTGCTTTTTCACCAGACAGCGACAATATCATTATCAATTTTTGATGCCCGTACAATACACTTACTGTATTGTAACAGACAATTTGGTCCCACCTCTAGATACCATCTGGGTTACCTTATGGGTAAAAAATAACTGATGGTCGCTCATTGGTTGAGCACATTGGTCAACATTGCACCATTGTAACGTTTGAAAACAAACTGTAGGAAATGAATAAAATACAGTAAACACTAACATACATCATCTTAGCTTACCCCAGACGCGTATTTAGGCCATGTTTGGGGGTGCTTCAGCAAGTTAGGATACAAAACTACTGCAAGGCTCCGCAGATCACCAAATCACACATGCAGATCATCACCACGGCCTCAATGATGAGATGAGGAAATGTCAGTCAACAGCTAATGAGTTGTGGGCGGACTAATCCAAATCGATACAGAGACATGCGGGTATTGTTATTGCTTGACTGCAGTATCATGAGATCAGTACTTGAGTTATTTTTCTCTCCTATACAATTATTGACTAGTGACGTCATTAAAATGAATTCTATATTTACTGGATTTTAAACAAATGAACTAAAACGATAGAGTTTGACAATTCAGAACATCCGGGCATTTCTGATATTTCCGTAATGGAAATGCTTCCTTTACACAGTAAAAAACAACTGGCGTATGCTTTCGCCTGTGACTAACATACAAAGCAGGCAATTTGTAGTAGTAGTAGTAGAAGAAGTAGTAGTAGTAGTGTTATACATTATTAACATTTTTAATACTTTATTTCATATATTAACCATTGTTATACATGATTAACATTTTAATTCTTTATATTAACCATGTTGAAATGTTTTATAGATGTGAAGTAGGTAAAGTAGTTTTGAACTCAGTATAATTTGACCTTAAGGTGGGACACATTGTTTGGTCTAGAAGTTCCTTCTCTGTGCGAAAACACATTTCTGTTTGTGAGAGAGAGCGCACACTCATATAATTATGTTACATTAGGAGCTGTTGAGTTCAACTTGTTTGTGAGATTTTGTTATGGGAGAAAGTACTGAGAAGTGCCTTGAAAGTATATTTTGACGAGAGACGAATACAGCTGTATCTGTGTGCTGAGAATTCTGTTTTTCAACCTGTATTTTTCCATTATATAACACATTTACTTATTCATGAGGGGCGGAGTTGGAGACACTGTTCTTGCAATTTGATTGTAATAAAGTGTGGGCTCTTTGAAAGAGGAGTGGCATTATTCATCTGAAACTGTTTGAGTTTGTTCAATGATGTAATCTGAAACTGTTTGAGTTTGATTCAATGATGTAACGGAGATCTCCGGAATAAATTATCCTGCGCAGGAACTCTGTTCATTTCTTATCCCATAATTTGATTTATTGGACACGCAAAAGTATGGATTTTTAATATACCTTCTTCAGTAGTAGTAGTCAAACAGCATTTCATCACATTTTGAAATCAAAATAATCCTCACAAATGAAATATCGACGATCCAAAGTCCAATTCTTGTCAATGAGCAGAGTTTCCATTCACCAAGTTTACTGCCATTTTGACTTGTGACGTAGGCTAAGCTCTGAATTTTCAATAACTATTATTTTCTTTAAAGTATCATATCGATCTCAATATCAAATTATCATCTATATTATCGAGACTCACCTGATATTTACTTTATATCGTTTCAATACCAAATCTTGCATTATTGCACACCACTAACTAACCTATATGAGACTGTTGAAACAAATTCATTGTGTGTAATATGCTTTGCCAATTTCCTTCATTTTGTTTCTTTTTAGTTAGGATTTTCAACCTGATTTTCACCTTTTCATTTAATTATGTTTTTAATCCTCTTTATTTTTTTGTCTTAGTAAAGCACGAGTAATTTGTCTCGTGTTTGAACGGTGCTAAATAAATACACTCTCCTTGCCTTGTGAAGATACAGCAAGTGCTGTACTGCCAAACTTTGATTTTATGAGAGCTTGCTGGCTGAGATGGCAAGTGATGGGCGCGCTCCCGAGGCAAACTTGTGCGCGAGGCCGAGCCCGAGCGGCTGCTAGTTGCTACTACTTAGCGCCTGGCGTCTCGCCTCTGCTTCACGAGCATTGGCGAATGTGTATCCCTGCAGCTAATCAAAGAAACACGGACTACACTGACCCGCTGACGACCTCCTCTCTGCGTATACGTCCTTTTACTCGCGGTGAAGTCAAGGATAGTTCTTCCGAGGTAAGCCGGGTCATGCTATTGATGGCGAAAGGATGCGTTTTTGTTTGTTTGTTTGAGCGAGTGTGCTTGTTCAAAACAGCGTTAGCTTCCCCTCCATTAGCGCGGGGGCTAACATTAGAGAGCCGTGTTGCTAGCTTGTTTGCGGCCTTTATTTGTTAAATAATCCTTTAGTTGTCGCGTTCAGACGAACATGACGCGTTACTTCTAGCAAGTGGACACGTTTTCGTTTGTTTGTTTTGGTAGCTGGCTCGCTACGCCAACAAATAATCGATTTCGTGAGCTTAAATGCTAAGGTTGCTGCTGTCCGTCACGACAAGGCCTTGTGTGTCTGTAACAAGCCAGCTAGGAACATGCCGCTGTTTGCCCCGAAAATCACACAATTTCACACATTTTGTAGTTGACGCAGTTTGGCTCAACCTAAATGACTCAGTTTGGTTCAAGATAAATTTATACTTTAGAATGTCCGTGTTAGTGAACAGTGTTAGTTGAAAGATCAACACTGACTTGGTTGTGGTTGCTGTGAGTGACCTGGCTTCAAGTAGAAGCTTGAATGTCAGCATTGAGCGTAACATGTAATTGGAACGTCTGCGTCCTCGAACATTATCTCATCTTTTTAATCGGGTGCTCTAAGTAGACCTGGTCGTAACATGCACACCTGTGTACGTGTACTGAACAAGCCTGGGAGGTACATTCTCGGCTGCATTTCGTCATTTAGCGTCTATACTTGTGGGGATTAATGCTCTGGTGTAAAATTAGCTTTATTCCATGTATAAGCGACATTACGAGCAACAAATGTATATTTTTAGCTTGAGTTGGAGCACATTGTCAAGCTTCTTTGTATTGTAGAAAATTCGTTAAAATTAACACTGACTACATTGTCATTGCTCTCATTTAATTAAAGAAAGAGGATGCACCAAAAAGGTGGCATTAGACTCTGCACCTGTAGCCTTTTTTCATTGGACTCACAAAAACTCTTAGTGATCAGCTGAGTAGCCTGTTGCCATAACAACACTCACTGAGTCAAGCATAAACAGTGGTGCTTCAACACTCCTAGAAGTGTGTTTTTTGCAGTGTTCCCCAATATAATTAGGAGCACAGCATTTTACAAAACATGTCTAAACAATGGTATGTGTTGCAGTTATTTTTATGGTGGCAATGTGCGTGGTATATCAGTCACTTGTGCGATGTGTCTTTTAAAGGGATACTTGATTCATTTAGCCATTTTCAGCAATAAAAAGTAAACCTTTTGTCCATAATTAACTTTATAATTGCATTATTTTTTATTTACAATTAATACATTAAAAAAACACATTTTGCCACTCGCTGTCAACTGAAAATTACAATTACGACCAATTTAAATTACAACCAATCATGGCTCACCTGTTTTCCTGGTTTGGCCATGTGACGTTAGCAAACTCAGCCATGATTAGTCATGTGAGCCCTGAGCACTAATTATGTAATTTTTAGTCGACTGGCAAAATTAGTTTTTGTAATTGTACATGAAAAATAATAAAGTTATCAAATTAATTATAGACAAAATATGAAGTTGTTACTGCTGAAAATGGCTAAATGAGTCAAGTATAATTTTAAGGCAACACAGGGTTGTTAACTCTTTCACTGCCATGGACGTTAAGACATCAAGTAAAAACCTACGGAGGGGCGCCAATGGCGTTAAAAGACGTCATCCAATTTTAAAAAAAAATCTTTTTTGAAATGGCCTTGGCCAGCTGTGGTGAAAGTTTCAAGCAGATCTAGTTAGCCTAATGACTATTTTTGGCCCCAAGATGGCAGCAATGACTATTTTGACAAGATTGGGTAGGCGTCAGTAGAAGACGTGAGACGGAGCTAGAGGGGACAATGGCTGGGGAAGGGAAGAGAACATGGCGACCGGTTGCAAGCAGCTCACGCTCGAGCAGTTTTTTTCAAAGACGAAAAGCATCGACCATCGCTAAAGAGCACATTGATGACGACGATGATCATCATCGATGATGATGATGGTGACTCCGAGGTTGGAAGCATTGACGCGGCAGTAGAAGACGTGAGGCGGAGCTAGATGGCAGAAGAAGGGAACAATGGTGACCGGTTGCAAGTAGCTCACACTTGGGAATTTTTTTCAAAGATGAAAGGCATCGACCAACGCTAAAGAGCACATTGATGACGACGATGATCATCATCGATGATGATGATGATGGTGACTCAGAGGTTGACGCCGAAGTTGGAAGCGCTGACACGGCGGCTATGACGACGTCATAAAGGTTCACGGGCTAGCGATGCTAACACCGGAAAACGCGGAGCACAACCGAGCACGCTCAGGCGGACGTTCAATCGGGCGACGAAGAGTGCCCCGAGTCCAATGCATATTCATCGGAGTAGTGGGTACAGTCTGCTACTTGCTATTCCCCGGAGAAAAAAAAAGGCCGTCAAGAAAGTGTAACGTCTGCACGCGAAACGGACAATCGAAGTGAAACGTATCTGTTGTGCAAATCCTGCTCCCTCTCCTTGCACGCAGGGCAGTGTTACAAAAAGAAAAACTGTATTTGAAACATCCACATAATTGTAAATAGTACCACAGTTGCACACATTTGTTAATAGTTTGCGAAATTGTTTTGTCAAATTGTTACTGTTGAATGGAAATAAACTTTTGCAATCTAAAAACACTTTTTCATTGTTGGTGGTGGTGTATTACAGAAGTAAAGCACTATTTAGGTGTTTGTGGCATCATTCATGGACAAAAAGTAGTGTACAATTCACTAGAGTGCATGAAATAACATCGTTTCACAAAAAGCTCTTTTTCTCCGCTTTTTGTTTCAAAACAAAGCATTTCGGTGAAACTAACCATTTTCTATTGTTGATTACTGACAGGGATGTGATTTTTCCGCTAATTCGCGGAATTCCGCTTTTTTTATCTCCCCCCCCAAAAAAAAATCGATTTTTTTTTTCTTTTTTTTTAGTAGTTCATTGTGTATGCACATGACTCCGACAGATAACATCTTCTGCTATAACAAAGACATTTGTGGTATGCTCTAATATGAGTTACTTTTCATTTGGTCATGATACAATTATTTGTTCATGAAATTTGAACCCCTCAACATTATTTATGTGTTAACTTGGTAATCACATTAGTTAGATATGATGATATTCTCAGTGATAGTTTTCAAAAGCAAAGGCAGTCCAATGTTTTTGAATGTGACTGATTTTGAGTTGACTAAAACTGCCATTTTATATGGGATAGTTCAATATACATTGAAAATGTATGCCCTGGACCTAGCTGGGTGCCAGCGGCCCCCAGACCCCCGGCTAAATTTTCAGATAATTTCACTTTGGTCAAATCACATCCCTGTTACTGAAGAACGGAATAAGGTAGAAACAAACTTTGGTAGTATGTGTGTTTCCATAGTCCAAACACAACATTTTCTGTGGACCTTGAAAGATCAGTCAAAATGCTTAAATCGGCTGGCACTGGCGACATCCCGTTTCTGAAAACGTCTGGCAGTGAAAGAGTTAATAATGGAGCCAAATGTTGTTTTTGTAGCTTTTTGATATTCATCAAATTCAAGGTAATTAATTTATCATTGTTAAATGTTTTCTCCTGCTTGTGGAAGTAGAGCTTTGTTTTCAGAGTGTCAGAACTATAATGGATTTGATTATAAAAATCTACATATGTACAGTGTTTTGCCATGCAGTTCTGTTCCTATTGCGACAACAAAACCCAAGTTTGTACACACGTCAGAAAGCTCTAACCTCGCTCTGCAAGCTGAATTCTTGCGGTATTTGCTAGTTCACAAACTCCAGCGAATCCATCTTGTACCGAGCCTGCTGATTTTCACTGATCCGAACAACTGGTGGTTCGGACCAATCACAAAGCAACCATGTGTTTGGGAGTGGGATATATAGCTGTGCAGAAGCCGTGGGAAACAAATAATCCGAACATGGCAAATAACCGCAAAAATAAATAACTAATTAGATAAATTTATTAATAACCAGAAAATGAAAAATAAAAAACGTTTTTACATGCAAATAAATTATAATGAACACAAATGAAAGAATGTCATACAAAAAATACCACAATGACAACATTTTGGGATGTCTGAGCCTCTGAGGCAAAAACACCCAGGAAACAACAATAAGAAAAAATTTGAGGTTGTTAACTATACAAGTAATCAGAACTATATTTTGTGGTAGTAAACTACACAATTAGAAATAATAATCAACAATATTTTGAGGTAGTAAACTACACAAAGTTAACGAGCAGTTTAAAAAAAAAAAAAAAATTAAATGCTTAACTCTTTCACTGCCAGACGTTTTCCGAAACGGGTTGTCCCCACTGCCAGCCGATTTAAGCATTTTGAGTGATCTTTCAAGGTCCACAGAAAATGTTGTGTTTGGACTATGGAAACACACATACTACCAAATGAAAGATTGGACTCTCATCTTTCATCAGAAAAAAAAGTTTGTTTCTAGCTTATTCCGTTCTTCAGTAATCAACAATAGAAAATGGTAACTTTCACCGAAATTCTCTGTTTTGAAACAAAAAGTGGAGAAAAACGGCTTTTTGTGAAACGATGTTATTTCATGCACTTCAGTGAATTGTACACTTCTTTTTGTCCATGAATGATGCCACAAACACCTAAATAGTGCTTTACTTCTATAAAACAGTACCACCAACAATGAAAAAGTCTTTTTTTATAACAAAAAAAACAGTTTATTTACATAGAAAACTAACAATTTGACAAACTATTTACAAAGGTGTACAACAGTGCATGTGTGATTATTTACAATTGTGTAGATGTTTGAACTACATAAATTTTACTTTTGTGTGGTAAACAGTGTAACACTCGCCTGCGTGCAAGGGGACACTGCAAGATTTGCACCACAGCCTTGTCTCACTGCGAATGCCCCTTCGCATGCAGACCCGACACCTTCTTGCTGGCTTTTTTTTCCGGGAAGTAGCAGGCATGTGTTCCAGCGTGTGTTTGGCCATGTTACCATCAAGTCGGCTTTCAGGATCAAAATACGGTGACCTAGTATTTTGTCTGGCTTCCTCATGCTCTTCCATCCCAACTTCCTCCTGGTCTTGTGGCAACAGCCACCCTCTCACCACCTGCTGGATGAACTCCAAAAAAGGTTGACTCGTCCCATTTTTTTTTTGTACAATATGTAAGCATTGAACATGCATATTTGGAAAAGATAGGCAACAAACTTTTTGTGCCACTTCAACGTTTTCCGTGTGAATGGGTGGTACGAGATGTTTTGATCCATCTTGTCCACTCCATTCATCTTGGAATTGTAGTCCACAACACAAATTGGTTTTTCGAAAGGCACTTTTTTTTTTGTGCCTTCCGCCACACCTCCACTGTCCGCATTTCATCTTTGTGAAACGTTGTCACCATCCTCAACAAACGTTTGTCCTGCCATGCCACAATTAAAACATTTGTGTTGTGCCTTACCAGTTTCCCCCCCACCCCAAGGCCAGTGTTGGTTAGGCACGTTATCTCACTGGGTTCACCCCTGTTCTTCCTCAGCGTTCCACAAACATTGGTGCGCGCTGCCAGGAGACGTTCACACAAAGCAATAGAGTTATAAAAATTGTCCATGAATAGTGTGTACCCATTTCCTGGCAGACGATCCAGTAAGTTGAACACTGTATCGGGGAGAGAACAACTAATGCCAACATAGGGTTGCATATTGAAACAATTTGGGAGTCACACAAAATGTATGATTTGATCCCATATTTGACCGGCTTTTGGGGGTTGTACACTTTGAACGAAAGATGTCCCTGGAAACTCATCATTCCCTCATCAATACAAATATTCCTGCCCGGTTGAAACAGTTCCTTGAACTTGTTTACAACGTGATTGAACACAGGACGAATTTTAAATAGTTTGTCGTCTGAACTGTGTGCCGTCTCGTTGTCGTTGAAGTGCAGGAAACTCCAGATGAGCTGGAAGCGGTTTCGAGGCATTGCGCGACTGAAGAATGGTGTCGTCTCTATTTCGTCCTGAGTCCAATACATTTCGATACTGGGCTTGTTTATATACCCAGTAAGGAATTGGAGTGCAAAAAACGTTTTGAGCTCAGACACAGACACTGGCTTCCAAGCACGACTCCTGCAGTGTGGCAGACTTTCCGCCCGTTTTTGCATTGACTGACGTGCAAATAAGTTTGTCTGATCAGCAATGTGCTGCAGAAGTTCGTCTGTGATGAAGAGCTGCAGGAAGTCAACTGGCCGGGTTGAATTCAGCTCTGCTGCGGCACCTCTTGGTCCTGGCTCCACAGTGAAGGGGAAGGAGTTTGGCTGCCAGCCTGCTTCATGCCAGCCAGATTTTTGGGGATCTGCAAATATACATTTCAATATCATATAATATTCATTTTAGATCAGTGTGATGCAATATATATATATAAATATATATATTTACGTTTTTTCTTGGATCCACTGGTTGATGGACCTTTATTCTGCTCACTCCGAGGAGCGTCACTCTGAGCTGCAGCTGAAAGAAATATATACAATTACAATAATATCGAAAGAGCGTTTTCTTTTGTTGTTGCGGTGTATTGAAAACACTTTTTTTATACCTCTCTTTGTCGTCTTTGCAGTGGGACGTCGCTGTGAGCACGATCCACGATCTATGAATGCACATTCACGTTACACGAGGTGCTAGCAGCGTGCTAGAAAAGTATCTCATAGCAAGTTTGTGCTTACCTTCGACGTCTTCTGCGGATGAAATACTGTCCGAATCACTTTCTCCGTGGTCAGACTGTACCCACTCCTCCGAAGAATATCCATCGGACTCAGGATACTCTTCGTCGTCGTCCGATTGAACGTCCTCGTGCGGAGAAGTGCTCGGTCGTGCACCACGTTTTCCGGCGCTAGCACCGCTAGCCTCCGAGGCCTTAACACGCGGTCGAAGCTGCCGCCGCGTCAACGCTGCAACTTCGGCATCAACCTCATTGTCGCCATCATCATCACCTTCGTCGGATTGAACGTCCTCGCGTGCAGAAGTGCTCGGTCGTGCACGACGTTTTCCGGCGCTAGCACCGCTAGCCTCTGAGACCTGAGGACGTGAACGAAGCTGCCGCCGCGTCAATGCTGCAGCTTCGGCGTCAACCTCCTTATCACCATCATCATCGCGGTCATCATAATGGTGCACTTTAGCACTGGTTGATGCTTCTCCTTTTCCAAAAAATCGATCAAGCGTGGTCTGCTTCTTACCGTCGGTCGCCATTTTTCGTCTCTCCTCAACTCTCGTCTACTCCTCGACGCTCTAGCCCCGCCTGGCCTTTTATACTACTGACGCCCACCCGATCTTGTCAAAAGAGAGTCATCGCTGCCCTCTAGGGGCCAAAAATAGTCCTTAGGCACAACAGACAGACTTGAAACTTTGACCAGACATGCGGGAGGGTTTCCTCTACCCGTTTCAAAAAAAAATCATTGGATGACGTCTTTTGACGTCATTGGCAGTGAAGCGTAGGTTTTTACTTGACGTCTTTAAACGTCAGTGGCAGTGAAAGAGTTAAATTTAAAAGTGCAAATATCTATTTAGGCATATAAAGGATTTAGAAAGTGCACTTTATTCTATGAATGACTAAGTTTGTCGTATCACTAGTCTGTAGTTTCTTTGAGATTTTTTTTTATAATATAGACAAGCATGTCAATATTCTCCTCTGTGAGTCTTGCCCTTCTTGGGTTGCAAATGAGCCCTGATGTTACTAAACACAGGCTATGAGGCACAACTTGAAACAGCTCTACACGGGTCCACTACGGCTAATGGCTAATAACAAAACAACAGTCACTGAGCATAAAGCTAACTGCGGTAGCCGGCTAATGGCTGATAACAAAACAACAAGGCATCTTGCTTTTTCTTGACCGGCTGGTTTAGCCCCCCTGCCGCCGCTGAGCAAGCAAGGTCGCTGTGTGGGCTCTCCTGGCTGCCAGAGGCTGTCTGCTGAGGCTGCGCTGCAAAAGCGTCCGCGCAGCTGACTGCTGAAACTCTACCATGTATCGATAGTAATGATACCATGACAAAGTAGTATCGTTGATATTTGCTATTATTAACGTTTAATGCATTGATTGACTTTTTTTTCTGTCTGACTTTGAAATGTCTGACTGCATTTAATGCATCTTGAATCTCACCTAATGCGAGCAATGTCAGTGTTTACGCTCCCATTAGTTGGTAACGCCGGAGACTTTTGCCGTATCTTACAATGACAGACTAATTAATTAGCGATATTTTTGGCGTCACTGTCAATTGCACTGACACCAATGTATTAGTTGGCTTTTATTTTGAAGTTGGCCTTCGCAGCGCTTTCCGTGGATTATGTACGACCTAAATCGTGGCGCTTAATCCATATGGATCGCAGTTCAAAGATGAGCCATTGCACCACTAATTAAAACATATGTACTCACGCCGTGCGACCGGATGAAATTTTTACCAGCACACACTGTAAAGTTAAAGTAGTACTGTGTGTTGATAAATACCACCTGTTTTAAATTGTCAAGCTTGCGCAAATTTAGTCACGTTTGCATTGAGAACTGCCTCCATTTGACCATATATTGTAGCGCCAATCCCCGTGAGAAATCCCAAATCATAATTGTGCATTACTGACTAAAACTGAGACAAAACCACGTCACTTTAGTCTTACCCAGGTGAACCCATACAGGTCAGTCATGCTGAGAGGAAGAGAAATCTAAGGGGACCTCAGGAAGTAGGTAGTGACAGCACATCTCTCTGGGGAAAGCTATAAAGTCATCCAAAAAAAATTGAGCTTCCTCATTCCACTGTGAAGCAAATCATCTGCAACTAGAGAAAACCGAAAATTACTACAATCCTGCCTAGAAGTGGACGGCCTTCTAAAATATCAGCAAGAACCACAAGAAAAAGGATCATTCAGGTGAAAAGCCAACTCGAACTTCATATCAAGTGATTTGCAGACCTCTTTTGCTGAATCAGGGACACGTGTGAATGCTTCAACAATCAGAAGAAAAGTCAATCGACAAGGCTTTCATGGAAGGCTTGCTAGGTAAAAGCCTCTGCTTACAAAATACCTGGACAACACTGAAGCTTTTTGGAAGTCTCTTCTGTGGACAGATGAGTCCAAAATTGAACTGTTTGGTCACAACTAAAACAGTGATGTTTGGTGAAAAGTCAACTCTGCATACTAGCAAAAGAACCTTCACCCTAGAGCATGGGGGTAATAGTGTCAAATTCCGGGCTGGCGTTTCATCCCCAGGACCTGGACAACTCCACATAATCCAGGGAATCATGATTTCAGAGGAATATTGTAAAATCCTGGAACATAACCTGAACCCGTCCTTTGTGAAGTTACAGCCTGGTAGACGATTGATCATGCAGCATGACAATAAGCCAAAGCATTCCAGCAATGGATGAAGAACAACAAGATTCCTGTTCTGGATGTGCCCAGTTAAAATCCTGACTTGAATTATTTCAAAATACTGTGGCGGGACCTGAAGCGGGCAGTTTATGCTAGACGCCCATCCAACCTTTTCTCAATTGGCTGCATTTTGCAAGGGAGAGTGGCAAAAATCTATTAAAGTAGATGTGAAAGACTGATAAATCACTAAAGAAAGTCTTTGGATGAAGTTCTCATTGCAAGAGGAGGTGCAATGTCCGATTAAGTGAGAGGTTCACATACTTTTGCACCCATGAAATCAGAGTTTTTCTTAAATCAACAACTTTTGTTCAAGAATGAATGACAATATTATTCTTTTTGTTCAAGTCCATTATTTTCAATGTCAGCATTGTAAATGTGGGTATGACTAAACATTTAATAAGATTATATTAATATTTTATACAAAAAATCTGACCATGCCTGTGGGGTTCACAAACTTTTGAGCAGCACTGTATATTTAATTATTATTATTTATTTTCCTTTTTTTTTTCTCTCCATTTGCTTTTACGATTTGCATTTGAGGGCCACCATAGTTTGGACTATATGCAATGAGCAGTACATTGTGAAAAGAAAAATGAGATGGTGTCGGAGAGGGCAGCTGGTGGTAGAGCCTACAGACAGACGAGGCTGAAATCTGAGCCCTGCAAATCGAGTTGAGCAGAGGTAGTGGCAGGTGGGGGGGGGGGGGGTCAGGGGGAACGAGCGGGAGAATGTCCATGGTTAACAGTTATGCTGCTGAAAACACTACAAACATGAGTAGGTATATGGGAAAAAAAGGAAAGCAAGTAGTAGGGATGAAGGAGTTATTAGTTTGGCTAGCATATAGATGGTGAAGAGGGCGCGGAGTGATTGAGTCAGTCAGTCAGTCATTGTGAGCATACTCAGTTAGTGCTGATATTGGACACCGGCTCAGCTCCACACCCTGCAGTGACACCTACCGAACTCCAGGAGCGGGAGAGAGTGGAAGACAGAAAGTTTGGGAATTTCCTTCCTTCTCTTACCAACTACAACAACCCCCCCCCCCCCCCCCCCCCGAGCACCATGTGGCCAAATCTTTGTTTTGCAATGCTACTATAAAACAACATTGTTTTGTTTGTGAATTATAGCCTTAATTAAAACTGCAGTATAACCACTATTTTATTAGTTTTATTTGACACATGAATGAATAGAATAGGGTTGCACAATATTATGGAATTAACTTAGGGCCACACGTTTTATATTATATTTTGACATTTGAGGTCTTATTTTTCCAGTTGAATGTTTTATCTTTTCAGATTCCGATCTTATTTTTTAGTTTCAAATCTTTTTTTATTTTTTTAAATATTTTTTTTACAATCTGTTTTTTTGAGTTTCAGACTTCTGACCCGAATGTTACGATATTATCGTGAAGACGATAAAAAAATTTTTTATCGTGTCTATTGGCATTTGTATTAAAGCAAACAAAATAAGTGACATAATGCTTGTCTGGCAGACCAAAGCATTCATTGACATGCTTATTTCACACAGCTGTCCCTAGGTGGCAGCCTGAACAACACATAACAGTGAATCATGATACATAGCGGTCATACATTACAAGCTTACGCTGCCAACTATCATCCACCCATCCATCCATTATTTGAACCGCTTAAAGTCAATGAAAATTAATAGAAAACAAAGTGGGTAAAGGCAAACAACGAAGCCTTCTACTTCGAAAAACTTAACTAAAACAATAAACCCATAAATATTAACTGTTTGAAAAAAAAAAACACCTCAAAGAATGCTGCGCACTCCCTCGCTCCTTTCGGCCAACACAAGGCTTGAAATAATCTGTTTCGCATAGCAGTTTACGTGTCTACATGATGCGTATTTTTAGCCTCATTAAAACAAGGATTTTAAAGTTTTTCCAAAAATTGAATGGCGAGGGCAGCCCCAAAAGCTTCACTGAGATGTTTACATTACCTACAAGCAGGTACTCTAAGTCGAGACAAGATCGGTTCTACTAGCATAGCAACGGGCTTTGGCTGGCTAATACTACACATAAACACGTTGCGCTTTCGCTCCTAGAGTTACTAATGATAGCCTGCATGGGGGCGTATAAAAGTTGCAAGTACCGACATTCTCACGAAGTGATTACGAGGATTGATTAGTGAGAAAGACGGAGAAGCCATACTAACTGCTATGCTAACCGGCTAATGTTATCGTTGACGTGGCAGTAAGTGCTTGGGTGATCGATTACGCTTTTCACAAAAGTCTCGTTGGAACCGCGTTAAAGTGAGGCGTGTCCAACTTTGAACAGCAATATATAACAGGCAATTTAATGAGTATCTGGAGAAAGAAACTAATGCTACACAATTCGGTAAACGGGAAGTGATGTGATTGTTACGGCGTCATGTACGTCAGCCGGAAGAAGGATTAAACTTTTTTTTTTTTAATATTGATAAGCGGGTCAGAAAATGGATGGATATACAAAAGTAAATGCATTTAACTAGGGATGTACGATAATGCTTTTTTCAACCGATACGATAAACCAATAATTTAGGAAGTGCCGATGTCGATAACCGATAAGTAAGCCGATAATTGTTTGCAAAATGAACTTGAATACAAATATACTTTCAAGTCCTAACATGTACAAATACATTGAAACATTGTGTAAAGAACCATGAAGCATCATTTTATTGATATCTCTGCAAAGACAAACAGTAATTCATTTTGAGTTTGCCAAAAACAAAACAGACATGTTTTATAAATTTAACAGAAAAGAAAGGCCACACTGGCGACTGCCATGTCGCCATGATGCATCTTCTGTGAACACAAGGTCGTGGGCATTATGACATCACAAATATGCAACACCACCATAGGAGAGGGGAGGGGTTGAAGAGTTGGGCACAACTTGAGCCACAATAGATGGACAAACGTGGCATGTCTTATTATCGGCAAATTTCTTTATTATCTGGTTTATCTGTATGATGTCAAACTGATTGATAATTGCCGATAATTATCGGCCACCGATATCGTGCATCCCTACATTTAACATCACTACCGGTAAATGTTATTTGTTTTGACAATGTAGTCCTGAGTTTTGATTTTGACTTTAGACATCTACACAATAAATGTTCTCAAAATTACATTACACAGTAGAGCTCGCATTTTTATTTATTTTTAATCAATTTCTCTTTGAACATTTTTTTATTCCTCTTATTTAGATGAATAAATTTTGTGAAAAATGTCACTGTGCCTCTTCTGTTTGCGTCTGATAATAATTATAGCAGCACTACTCTACTACTCTACAGCACTACTGCATTTCTCATTTGATACACATCTGTTTAATGTCACTTAAGCACACACATAAAATGAGAAAACGTAAAGTCATACTGTGTTGTAGATTTTTTTTTAAAGAATAACAGAATATATTGTGGCACATCGTCATCGTTATTTGACATAAAATAGCATATATCGTGATAGAAGAATTTTTCCATATCGCCCAGCACTCCATGTTGGGCGTGGTATCAACTGCATGGGGAGTGGAGTCTTGAGTGACAGTTCAACAAAAATGCTTGGAACCTCCCCCAAGTGACAGTGCCTCCAGTGAATGTAGGAACAGGATCTAAAGAAGAAATTTAATCTAACACTTACCTCAACAATATCCTGGTAATCAGATTTTAGATCGAAGAAAATCTGCAATTTAAAAGTTAATTGTCACAAATTCAGCCTCGTGCAAAAAAAGAAGCGTAGTTGGAGAGGTATTGCTCTTTTATTGCAGCTTCAATGTACCTTCAAGCACGTTGACCTAATGGGGCGACCACTCGAGTGAAATATGATCATGACGTGTTTAAGGCAACTGTAGCAATTGTAAGCATGAGTGACTACGCTTACATGCAGCCAAATATTCGGGTTAAAACTCTACTTTCTGAACTCTTTGACTGCCAAGCATTTTCAGAAAAGAGAACGTGGGGGTGCCAGCTGATTTAAGCATTTTGACTGATCTTTCAAGGGCCACAGAAAATTTTGTGTTTGGACTATCGAAACACAGATACTATCAAATGAAAGATTGAACTCTCATCTTTCATCGAAAAAAAAAGTTTCTACCTTATTCAGTTTTTCAGTAATCAACAATAGAAAATAGGTTAGTTTCACCCAAATGCTCTGTTTTGGACCAAAATACGGAGAAATCAAGCTTTTTGTGAAACAATATTATTTCATGCACTCTAGTGAATTTGACACCTTTTTTTTTCCATGAATGATGCCACAAACACCTAAACAGTGCTTTACTTCTGTAAAACACTACCACCAATGGACAATGAAAAAGTGTTTTTTGATAGCAAAATACATATATTTACATTCAACCGTGTAACAATTTGACAAAACAATTTGGCAAACTATTTATAAATGTGTGCAACTGTGGTACTATTTACAATTGTGTGGATGTTTCAACTACAGTTTTTCTTTTTGTGGAGCACTCCCCTGCGTGCAAGGGGACGCAGCAGGATTTGCACCACAGATTAGTTTCACTGCGATTGCCCCTTTTGCCTTTTTTTCCGGGGAGTAGCAGGTATATACTGCAGTGTGTGTTTGGCCATGTTGTCATCAAGTCTACTCTCAGGATCATGATACGGTGACCTGGTGTTACGTCTGGCTTCCTCATGTCCTTCAGTTCCTATACCGGGTGGTAAGAGATGTTCTGATCCATCTTATCCACTCCATTCATGGTGGCATCGTAGTCCAGAACCAGTGTCTTCTCCGTGATCAGACTGTACCCACTCCTTCGATGAATATGCATTGGACTCGGGGTACTCTTCATCGTCCGATTGAACGTCCGCCTGTGCAGAAGTACTCTGTTGTGCACCACGTTTTCCGGCGTTAGCATCGCTAGCCGGTGAGGCTTTACGATGTGACCGAGGTCGCCGCGTCAACGCTTCCAACTTCACCATCACCATCATCATCATCATCATCAATGTGCTCTTTAGCATTGGTCGATGCTTTTCGTCTTTGAAAAAAATGCTTAAGCGTGAGCTGCTTGCAACCGGTCGCCATTTTTGCTTCCTCAGCCGTTCTCCCCTCAACACTCTAGCTCCGCCTCACGTCTTCTACTGACGCCTACCCGATCTTGTCCAAAGAGAGTCATCGCTGCCATCAAACAATTTCGCAAACTATTTACTAATGTGTGCAACTGTGGTACTATTTACAATTATGTGGATGTTTCAAATACAGTTTTTCTTTTTGTAACACTGCCCTGCGTGCAAGGAGACGGAGCAGGATTTGCACAACAGATACATTTCACTTCGATTGTCCGTTTCGCGTGCAGACGTTACACTTTCTTGACGGCCTTTTTTTCCGGGGAATAGCAAGTAGCAGACTGTACCCACTCCTCCGATGAATATGCAGTGGACTCGGGGTACTCTTCGTCGTCCGATTGAATGTCCGCCTGAGCGTGCTCGGTTGTGCTCCGCATTTTCCGGTGTTAGCATCGCTAGCCCGTGAACCTTTATGACGTCGTCATAGCCGCCGCGTCAACCTCGGAGTCACCATCATCATCATCGATGATGATCATCGTCGTCATCAGTGTGCTCTTTAGCGTTGGTCGATGCCTTTCATCTTTGAAAAAAATTCCCAAGTGTGAGCTGCTTGCAACCGGTCACCATTGTTCGCTTCCTCAGCCATCTAGCTCCGCCTCACATCTTCTACTGCCGCGTCGACGCTTCCAACCTCGGAGTCACCGTCATCATCATCGATGATGACCATCATCGTCATCAATGTGCTCTTTAGCGTTGGTCGATGCTTTTGTCTTTGAAAAAAACTGCTCGAGCGTGAGCTGCTTGCAACCGGTCGCCATGTTCTCTTCCCTTCCCCAGCCATTGTCCCTTCTAGCTCCGCCTCACGTCTTCTACTGACCACTACCCAATCTTGTCAAAAGAGAGTCATTGCTGCCTTCTAGGGGCCAAAAATAGTCATTAGGCTAACTAGATCTGCTTGAAACTTTCACCACCGCTGGCCAAGGCTTTCCTCCACCCGTTTCCCAAAATAAAAATAAAAATTGGATAACGTCTTTTAACGTCCTTGGCGGCCCTCCGTAGGTTTTTACTAAACGCCATTTAACGTTTTTGGCAGTCAAAGAGTTAAATACTTTTTCCTTCCCTCTCAAAAACGTGTTTACAGTAATTTCTGGACTATAAGATGCTACTTTTTTCACTTGCATTGGACCCTGCGGCTAACACAAAGGTACGGCTTAGCTGGATGCGTGTGGTGCGGATGACACATTTGTAGGCTATTTGGAGCGGCACATTCACATATTTACCAAAGTTTAAAAATAAATAAATACATTTGTTCGCGCCATCTAATCGGCTTCGGCTTAAAACTGTTGATAGCATTAGTGCTAACATTAGCTAAAGTATTTAGCATGGCCACCAGAATGCAAGTGAAAAAGTGGAAGCGCTCGAGGGGCTCTCATCAAAGAAAAAAAAGAAGGTGCTGCAGTACTCTGCACTCTCTTTTTTAAACATGGTTTACCAAGCGATCCTCTCCTTCTCCGGTGTGCACAATAAGGCTGCCGGTACTTATAAACGCCAGCGAGCAGCAAGGCGGATACTCACTCCCGTGTTTGGTATTGAATTCTAACAGACACTTGCGTGCAGCGTTTTTTTTATTTTTTGCTTGCATCACCACAACATCCTCTTTCGGCCATATTATTTCGGCTTGGAATTTATTTGGCCGAATGCCGAAAAAGCACATTTTTGCCATTTTCGGACGAAAATTTTCAGTGGCCAAATATTCGACTCATCACTAGTTTATTCATGGCATGAGTGCGATTGTTACCACAGTTTGCCCTTTGTCATTTGGAGCAGCAAATGACGTGTTTTGCCTTTCAACAATTAAGATGAAAGGCTGCGGTTAAAATCCCTTAAATGCCCATTAAATTTTTTGTCACTTAGTAAATTTGTCAGTTGGCTATGCCGCTAATCAATTGCTTTCCTAACTCTTTGACTGCCAAAAACGTTAAATAACGTTTAGTAACATCCTACGGAGGAGCGCCAAAGACGTTAAAAGACGTTCACCAAGTTTTTTTTTTTTTTTGGAAACGGGTGGAGGAAAGTCTTGGCCAGCTGTGCTGAAAGTATCAAGCAGATCTAGTTAGTATAATGCCTATTTTTGGCCCCTAGATGGCAGCGATGACTGTCTTTGGACAAGATTGGGTAGGCGTCAGTAGAAGACGTGAGGCGGAGCTAGAGTGTTGAGGGGACAATGGCTCAGGAAGCCATAATGACGACCGGTGGCAAGCAACTCACGCTTGAGCATTTTTTTCAAAGATGAAAAGCATCGACCAATGCTAAAAAGCACATTGATGACGACGATGATGATGATGGTGACTCCGCGTTTGACGCCGAAGTTGGAAGCGTTGACGCGGCGGCTATGATCACGTCATAAAGCCTCACCGGCTAGCGATGCTAACGCCGGAAAACACGGAGCACAACCAAGCACAGGCGGACGTTCAATCGGACAACGAAGAGTGCCCTGAGTCCAATGCATATTCATCGGAGGAGTGGGTACAGTCTGATCACGGAGAAGACACTGGTTATGGACTACGATGCCACCATGAATGGAGCGGATAAGCTGGATCAACCACCCGATATAGGAACTGAAGGACAACGAGGAAGCCAGACGTAACGTCACCGTATCATGATCCTGAGAGTAGACTTGATGGCAACATGGCCAAACATACACTGCAGTATATACTTGCTATTCCCTGGAAAAAAGGCCGGCAAGAAAATGTATCGTCTGCACGCGAAGGAGCCATCGCAGTGAAACTAATCTGTTGTGCAAACCCTGCTGCGTCCACTTGCACGCAGGGGAGTGTTACAAAAAGAAAAACTGTATTTGAAACATCCACACAATTGCAAATAGTACCATGGTTGCACACATTTGTAAATAGTTTGCCAAATTGTTTTGTCAAATTGTTACACTGTTGAATGTAAATAAACGTATTTTGCTATCAAAAAACACTTTTTCAGTGTTGGCGGTAGTGTTTTACAGAAGTAAAGCACTGTTTAGGTAAAAAAAAGGTGTCAAATTCACTGGAGTGCATGAAATATCGTTTCACAAAAAGCTTGATTTCTCCGTTTTTTGTTTCAAAACAGAGCATTTGGGTGAAACTAACCATTTTCTATTGTTGATTACTGAAAAACGGAATAAGGTAGAAACAAACTTTTTTTTCTGATTAAAGATGAGAGTTCAATCTTTCATTTGGTAGTATGTGTGTTTCCATAGTCCAAACACAAAGTTTTTTGTGGACCTTGAAAGATCAGTCAAAATGCTTAAATCAGCTGGCACTGACAGCATCCCTTTTCTGAAAACGTCTGGTAGTCAGAGTTAACAACCTTTCTTATGTCTCTAAAGAACGAGTAAAAAAACAGGTTCTGTTTGGCTCTAGAATTGTGATCAGAAATGTGACCAAAAATATCAGTGTTTTTCCATGTTGTTTCAAATAAAAGTAGGTTCAAAATGGCCTGAAACATTGTATCATCTCATTATCAGAGAAAGGAAACTTAAAACTAGTGGATATACTGTAAAATGCCACACTGTATTCATTTAAAACAAGTTTTCCATCAATTGTAACCATTTGATTTGTTGTGTTTTGTCAGACTAATTTTGCATTTTCCCCCGTTTCTTTCTTTTCAGAGGTCCCCACATTTCAAGAGAAGACGAAAGCCTTATTTGGAAATCTTATGGACGAAGGTAAGTGCTTTTTTTATGTCATGGTGAGGGCATATCCTCTTCAATTAACTTTAGAAGGCAATTCAAAGCAGCTTCATTTTTATTGTGCATTTAATACAAAAAGTAACTCTGTGTGCTTGAAATAATTCAAAATACAATTGAGACTCCAGGCAGGGTTCTACATTAAGCCTTTTCGTTCGGGCTACCAAGACCCAAATTGTGGTGGCCCTCCCAGAACTAACACTGGCCCTGTACATATTGCTGGCCTTGGGCACATGTCAGAATTTGGTCAGTTTAACATTTTTTTTCAAAAATCTATTAGTCGGTCCCCACATATGTGTTTAATGTATTATTATTACAAATTATTCATCATGCTTGAGTGTTGAAAATTGCTTGATATATTTGATGCAATATCATTGATTGAACAAACATGCCGTTTTTGAGGATGACAACACAGCAAATCAACAGAACTCGTCACTTCATCACTGCAAGACTTAACACCACTTTGCAAAACAAAAACAAATGACTGTAGGATATAAATGATATGATTCATAATAAAAGAAAGCAATTCATAATAACCGCTTTCAATCCCATGTAAAAATGTTTTTAAATACTTTTTCCTTCCCTCCCAAAAACGTGTTTACAGTCATTTCTGGACTATAAGCTGCTACTTTTTTCACTTGCATTGGACCCTGCGGCTAATACAAAGGTGCGGCTTATCCATCAGATCACAAGGGGGCGCACTATAAAGGAAGCGCAAGAGCATCAGGCAGAGCAAAACAAACCAAGTGAGCCCATATACAGTAGGAAAGACAGAATGAGAGTGAGACAATTTACGCCCTTATTATGGAAAAGAAAGCGGAAACCCGGTGCGGTAACATTAAAACACCTGCGGCTTACAGTCGGCTGCAGCTTATATGTGTAACAAACTCAAGTATTCCACAAATTTAGCTAGCATGACTTATTGACCATTTGCACCAACGTCACGTGATCACGTGACTGCCCTATGATGGACGGCGGAAGGAAATGATTGTTGAACGGAAGTGGACGTGACCCGGAGCGATTTAGAGACTTAGCGACTGTTATTTTACCATTTAAAAGTTAATTTTGCCCATAGAGCCATGGAGTCTACTACTTCAACCGAAGGTCGCCTGTCAGTCAAAGTTGCACATTTAGTCGGGACTCATAGAGCGTGATATTTACTTAAGTTGGAGATCGCTAGTTTGGAAACAGCCCCTTACCTTCTGTTGCCTGCTGTTTTTACCAAGTTAATCAAATCGCAGACATAGCCGGAATTCACAGCGCACGACCCTATATCATTATGTAGTCAATGCCGTCTCTTCTACTTACTGCTGATTCAAAAACTTGTCGCTGGCTGAGTCTCTGGGACGAGATGCTATGCTCACACCGGGGGACTATATACCTCGTAATGCAAAGGTAAAAATTGTTTATCATGCTGACTTATTTTTACACAGTCCGTTCTATATCGAAACGCTGTGATGTTATGGTACTATGTTTACTAGCATGGAACAAATTACTATCGTAGTGGCAAGCAAGGCAGTAATTCCATGAATATGACTCCGGCTCCAGAGTGGAAAAACTCCAAGCACAAAGACTAAATCCCCCATTATTAAACAGTCAAATGCACTTAATAGTTTTGAAGAAGGTGCATTTTAAAACTAAGCTGTGTGTTTGTGCAGTTGGTGTGGACGCTAACTATCTGGCTCGTTAATGTGATTTGAAACACGCAATTCGACACCTGTTACAATCTTTGTTACGTTTACTAGTAAAATGTCTGAACATTTATCTGCTAACCTCGCAAAAAATGATCACTTAAAATCTGTGAATACTTTGTGGGCTGCCAGTCCTTTCTGTTGAGTGCTGCTATCAATCGACGTCGTTTGTCTTCATTAGTAGGTATGTGATAAAAAGCAACATTTGCTTTACTCCTTTGTCTGTCTGTACAACCGACCGCACAGCAAGATATGACCATTTTCAGGGATGTGATTTTTCCACTAATTCGCGGAATTCCGCTTTTTTTTATCTCCCCCCCAAAAAAAAAAAATTCCGTTTTTTTTTTTTTTAGTAGTTCATTGTGTATGCACATGACTCCGACAGATAACATCTTCTGCTATAACAAAGACATTTGTGGTATGCTCTAATATGAGTTACTTTTCATTTGGTCATGATACAATAATTTGTTCATGAAATTTGAACTCTTCAACATTATTTATGTTAACTTAGTAATCACATTAGTTAGATATGATGATATTCTCAGTGATAGTTTTTAAAAGCAAAGGCAGTCCAATGTTTTTGAATGTGACTGATTTTGAGTTGACTAAAACTGCCATTTTATATGGGATAGTTCAATATACATTGAAAATTTATGCTGTTGTTTTGTCTATTTCTTTGTCATGTGAGTGCATTGAAAGTACTTAAAAACACGGAAAACCCATGAGCTCCGGGGGGCTCCGCCCCCCTTGTCCCCCCACCAGGGCACTGCCCTGGACCTAGCGACCCCCAGACCCCCGGCTAAATTTTCAGATAATTTCACTTTGGTCAAATCACATCCCTGCATTTTATAAGATAATCGATTAGATAAAGGACTTAACGCTGTACGAGGTTCAGTGGTTACAATACAGACAAGTGGCTCTTTTGCCGTCCAGCGTCCTGGAGGGGGTGTTCCTATGAGGGCTGTGACAACACGTGCAAAAGGTCAATAGTCAGGTGCACCTTATAGTCCAGAAATTACTGTACATGTTTTATATATATATATATATTTTTTAATGCAAGAGCATACAGAAGGCTTTGATGGCGCTTCTGACTTGAAGAGGTGGCTTAAAGCAGTGTTTCTTAACCCCGGTCCTCGAGTATCCCTATCCAGCCTGTTTTTTTTTATGTCAGATCAATACAGCCTTAATGTAGAGCTTGCTGATTAGCTTATCGTTTGAAACACCTCTTTTAGCAGAGAAATGGAAAACAGGCTGAACAGGGGTACTCGAGGACCGAGGTTGACAACCACTGGCTTAAAGCAATAATAGTTATTGACAAAACGGCCAGCAGGTGGCAGCACAGTATAAGAGATCAGCCAGGGCCATGTTGTAACAAAGCTCTTTTTGTCAGTGTTTTCACCAGAAATGTGAATATTGATTAAACATAGCTATATTCTAATGCTATTTGCTGCAAAATGGAAACAGATACAAATATACTTTTTTTTCCTGATGAAAGAGACTCTAATCTTTCTTTTTTAGGTTCCATGTTTTTATAGCAATAGAACACAATATTCTGTGGGCCTTAAAAATTTGTCAAAATCTTTGCTTCAGTGAAAATGCCTGGGAGTTAATGAGTTGATACAAGATAACTCTCAAGTATTGTATTTTTTATCAAAAGTGTTGAATGGTTAATTTTAGGTGGTCCGACACAGGCCACTGTTAACTCTTTCACTGCCAGACGTTTTCAGAAACGGGTTGTCCCCACTGCCAGCCGATTTAAGCATTTTGAGTGATCTTTCAAGGTCCACAGTAATTGTTGTTTGGACTATGGAAACACACATACTACCAAATGAAAGATTGGACTCTCATCTTTCATCAGAAAAAAAAGTTTGTTTCTACCTTATTCCGTTCTTCAGTAATCAACAATAGAAAATGGTTACTTTCACCGAAATTCTCTGTTTTGAAACAAAAAACGGAGAAAAAGAGCTTTTTGTGAAACGATGTTATTTCATGTACTCTAGTGAATTGTACACTTCTTTTTGTCCATGAATGATGCCACAAACACCTAAATAGTGCTTTACTTCTGTAAAACGCTTTCACCAACAATGAAAAGGTGTTTTTTGATTGCAGAATACGTTTATTTCCATTCAACAGTGTAACAATTTGACAAAACAATTTTGCAAACTATTTACAAATGTGTGCAACTGTGGTACTACTTACAATTATGTGGATGTTTCAAATACAGTTTTTCCTTTTGTAATGCTCTCCTGCGTGCAAGGAGACGCCAGGACTCAACACACAACAGTTTACTTTCACTTTCGCATTGGTCCGTTTTGCGTGCAAACGTTACACTTTCTTGACGGCCTTTTTTTCCGGGGAATAAAAAGCAAGTAGCAGACTGTACACACTTCCTCCGATGAATATGCATTGGAGTCGGGGCACTCTCCGTCGTCCAATCGAACGTCCGCCTGTGCGTGCTCGGTTGCGCTCCGCGTTACGACACCGTCATAGCCGCCGCGTCAGCGGTTCCAATTTCGCCGTCAAGCTCGGATTCACCTTCATCATCATCGATGATGATCATCGTCGTCATCAATGTACTATTGTCAGGTTCAGATGTAGACATTTATCAAATAAAGAGAGAAGAAGCATCTGGTTCCAAATTTATTACTCATGATTGGTCATGAGGAAGAGAAAACTGCAGCCTTAGTTTGATCGGTACAGAGTCTCTCTTGGTTCATCATTCAAATAGTCCCCTTATATGTATTAATCGGGGCATCTGATTACATGACAGAAAGAGAAAAACAACTCCTATCTCACTTCACACTCTCTAATGCGGCATGCAAGTCCAGGGACCCTGGCGTTGACGTGCGTCACGTCTTCTTATCAGTTGTCCCCACTCGGCAGCTGAGTCGTCCACTTGCAACTTCACCAAATACAATAACACTCCTTTGCAATACATAGCAATCCTAAACAGAAATTACTACACTATTACGTTGACTTGTGTTTCCCAAGAGGCAATTTACTTCAACACGGCAAATGTATAATAATCCTCCAAAATAATTCTTACAACTATTTTAGCGTTAGTCGATGCCTTTCGTCTTGTAAGTGTAGAGCTGCTTGCAAACGCTCGCCATTGCCCGTTCCCTCCTCCATCTAGCTCCATCTAACGTCTTCTACTGCCGCGTCAATGCTTCCCAACCACGGAGTCACCACCCTCATCTTCATCATCGATGATGATCATCAATGTGCTCTTTCAGCGATGCTTTTGGTCTTTGAAAAAAACGGCTCGGGCGTGAGCTCCTCGCGACCGGCCGCCATTTTTCCTTTGTCTTCCATTCTCATCTCCTGCTCGACGCTCTAGCTCCGCCTCTACTGACGCCTACCCGATCTTGTCAAAAGAGAGTCATCGCTGCCCTCTAGGGGCCAAAAATAGTCATTAGGCACAACAGACAGGCTGGCAACTTTCACCAGACATGCGGAAGGGTTTCCTTTACCCGTTTCAAAAAAAAAAAAAAAATCATTGGATGACGTCTTTTGACGTCATTGGCAGTGCTCCGTAGGTTTTTACTTGACGTCTTTAAACGTCAGTGGCAGTGAAAGAGTTAATGTCGAAGGTGGAGGAGTGTAGGGTCTTAAATATTCACCAGCTCTATGATGATGTCATGGAGGAGTGGAAGAGGGAGGGTTCCAGTGGCAACCTGTGAAGCTCTGGTAAACTCTATGCCCAAAAGTCTAAGACAGGGCTGGAAAAAAATGGTGGTCATACAAAATATTGAGACGTATGCATTTTAATTTAGGGATGTATTCACATATTTTGAAAATTATTAATTGCTGCATTTTAATATATTTTGAGGGACACTGTTGTATAAGCCGTAATGTAGCCGCAAGGGAGCACAAGTCAGTGTCTTCTTGTGCCGGTCCCAAGCCCGGATAAATACAGAGGGTTGTGTCAGGAAGGGCATCCGACGTAAAACTTTGGCCAAATCAAAAATGCGAATCAAATATTTGACTTACATACAGGATTGGTCGAAACTTGGGTTAACAACGACCGCCATTGGTGCTGTTGACCCACAGGGTGTCTGTAGAAACTAGACTACTGTTGGTCGAAGGAGAGGAGGATGGTGTGTTTGTAGGAAGAAAGAGAAGAGGAACACCAAGAGTCAAGTTGTTCTATCATTGTGTAGATAGGAAGAGAAATGGAGTAGGAATTATCGTTAAGGAGGAGTTTGTTAGGAACGTCCTGTAGGTTAAGAGTGTCAGTGATGCGCCTGAAGCTAGGAATCAAAGGTGTGATGATAAATGTTGTTAGTGGGTATGCGCCAGAGGAAGGATGTGAGCTGGAGGAGGAGAATAACTTTTGATTGGACCTTGATGAAATGATGCAGAGCATCCCTACAAGTGAGAGAGAGTTGTCATTGGTGCGGACTTCAATGGACATGTTGGTGCAGGAAACGGAGGTGATGGGCAACTTTGAAATCCAGGAGAGGAACGCAGAAGGACAAATGGTGGTTGACCTTGCAAAAAGAATGTAAATGGCTGTTGGGAATACTTTCTTCCAGAAGAGGCAGGAACATAGGGTGACCTACAAGAGTGGCGTTAGGAGTACATAGGTAATCTACATCTTGTGTAGAGTGTGTAATCTGAAGGAGATCACGGACTGCAAAGTAGTGGTAGGTGAGAGTGTAGCCAGATGGCATAGGATGGTAGTGTGTAGGATGACTCTGGTGGTGAGGAAGACAAAAACGGCAAAGACAGCAAAGGATGAAATGGTGGAAGCTGAAAAAAGGAAGAGTGTTGTATGACTTTCAGGAAGGAGTCGAGACGGGCTCTGGATGGTCAGGAGGGGCTTCCAGATGACTGGGCAACTACAGCAAATGTGATCAGGGAGACGGGTAGGACAGTCCTTGGTGTGTCATCTGGAAGGAAAGGAGATAAGGAGACTTGGTGGTGGAATGAGGAGGCGCAGAAGTGGATCCAGATGTATAGGTTAATAGATTAGCTAAGAAGACGTGGGACACTGAGAGGAGTGAAGAAAAAGAACAGGAGTACAGGGAAATGCAGCATAAGGTGAAAGTAGAAGTGGAAAAGGCCAAACATGGGGCTTCTGATGACTTGTATGCTAGGTTGGACAGTAAGGAGGGAGAGACTGATCTATACTGGTTGGCAAGGCAAAGAGGCAGAGATGGGAAGGACGTGCAGCATGTTAGGGTAATAAAGGATAGGGATGCAAGTTGTTTTGACAGAAGCCAGTAGTGTCAAGGGAAGTTGGAAATAGTACTTTGAAGAGTTGATGAATGAGGAAACTGAGAGAGAATGCAGAGGAGAAGATGCGACTGTTGTGGACCAGGATGCAGCAAGGATGAAGTGAGAAGGGCATTGAAGAGGATGAAGAGTGGGAAGGCACTGATGTTTCCTGATGATATACTTGTGGAGGTATGGAAGTGTCTAGGAGAGGTAGCAGCAGAATTTGTGACTGGGTTGTTCAACAGGATCTTAGATAGTGAGAAGATGCCTGGGGAATGGAGGAGAAGTGTGCTGGTGGCCATTTTTAAGAACAAAAGGGAGACGTGCAGAGTTGTGGCAACTACAGTGGAATAAAGCTGATGAGCCACACAATGAAGCTATGGGAAAGAGTAGTTGAAGCTAGACTGATGGCAGAGATGAACATTTGCGAGTAGTAAGTGAAGAAGCGTGTGCAGGCAGGCTGGAGAAAAGTGTCAGGTGTGTCGTGTGATAGTTTCAGCTAAAATGAAAGGAAAGGTTTATAAAACTGTGGTGAGACCAGCGATGTTGTTTGGTCTGGAGACAGTGCCACTGAGGAAAAGACAGGAGGCAGAGGTGGAGGTGGCAGAAATGAAGATGCTGAGGTTTTCTTTAGGAGTGACCAGGATGGATAGAATTAGGAATGAGTACATCAGAGGGACAGCATGTTAGAGGCTTTGGAGATAGTCAGAGAGGCCAGACTGAGATGGTTTGGAGATAGAGGAGTATATTGGCAAAAGGATGCTGAGTTTCCAAAGGCCAGGCAGGAGGTCAAGAGGAAGACCAAAGAGGAGGTTTATGGATGTAGTTAAAGAGGACATGTAGGTAGTTTGTGTGAGCGCAGAAGATACAGAGGACAGGGTTAGATGGAGGCAATTGATTCGCTGTTGTGACCCCTGAAGGGAAAAGCCGAAAGGAAAAGAAGAAGACGACGACTGTTGTATAAGCCGTGCACAGGGGTGGCGTGGCTCAGTGGTAGAGTAGTCATCTCCCATCCGTGAGGTTGTGGGTTCGATCCTGACCCCTGGTGACCATGTCAAAGTGTCCTTGAGCAAGACACTGAACCCCGATTTTCGCCCAGTGGACCTGGCAGTGCCCTCCTTGGCAGCAGCCCGACCACTGGTCTGTGAATGGGTGAATGTGAGGGTATAGATAAAAGAAAAAGAGCTATATAAACAGTAGTTCACGGACTACTTGTCTTTGTTTCAAAATGTAATTTATTCAGTGTTGTCCCATGAAAAGATTAATTACAGTAATTTGATTATCTAGAGATCCCAGCAGCTATAAAGGGCCTTTGCAACCCTGGCCGTGTTGGGGTACACAAGACACATAGGGCAATTTCCTTGTAAAATAGCTCAGTGGTAGAGTGGTCGTCACCCAGCCATATTTAAATATGGTCAAACATACTTGCAAATACATTTAAGCATATTTGCCGGTCAAAAATCTATACTGAACATTGAGAGTGCCACACTTCCATACTCTACAATGCACTCACCTATTAGGCCTATGTAGCTGACTGACTGTGACTCGGGCATGTGTCAGACTACCCGGTGGTCGACCAACTGCCTCCTTTCACAAAAATATAACAAAATTGGCTGGGGGGTCGTGGGGGAGCGGGGGCGACGGCTCCCCTCTGTGGTGGAGATTTTCATGCCAGATCCACCACACCAGCATCTATCGAAACTCAGACACAATCTTCCTCAGGTCATTGAATCGGTGGAGGCTGGTGTATGTGGATCTCACTCCGCTTCGTCTGTCCTTCCTTCCTTTCCTCAGTCTCTCTCTCCTTTGGTCTCTTGAGGTCTTCCTGATTTGTTGAAATTTAGATGTCTCTGGGGTTGGTGAAGGACTCTGGTTGGTGGCCTGGTGGGTGGTGTCTGGTCGGTGCTGGATTTCCCTTTCCTTTCTTTTCTTTGGTCCTTTCTCAGGTTTCCTGACTGCCTCACGAATCTGACAGGAAGTGTTCGGTTTAGGGAAAGGGTATGGGATTTTTTTATTTTATTTATAGGTTTTAGGTGAACTAATGAATGCACGCACATACACATATTCACCCACATACAAAAAAAAAAAAAAATATATATATATTTATATATATATATATATATATTTAAAAAAAGGAGAGCAATGATGATGACATGTCAAATCGGTAAAATTACCGAATGAACAATACTGAGCTCTCCAGGAAAAAAAAAAGAAATATAACAAAATTGCTCTTCTTTAGAGCACCTACATCAAAATAGTAAACGTGCTTAAATGAATACCCAGAATAAACAGTTCTAAGATCAATGCACTCTTTGTAATGCACCAGTGTCACTCTTGTCTTTGCTGTGGTCATAGTGTTGTCCTTAAAATGGATTAGGCAACTGAGTCATTGCCTGCAAGGACCTGCCTTGACTGCTTATATCAGTTGTGCATGCTAACTGACTGTGACCCTGGCCTCGGACTATCTCAATGTCCTGTGCTCATTACATGGCTGCGAGCTCTGGCTTCTGTCGCTGCTCCTGCTGCTGGTATGCTTGCCAGCTAAAAAGCACTATTAATAGTCGCAAAGGCATTATCCCCATCACAGCAGATGTGTGTACAAATGGGCAAGCACAGAGTAGAAGCATTAAGCTTGCACATACAGATGCTGCAACTAACCTGGATGTCAAACCATAGCTACAGTGGATATAAAGTATACACAACCTTGTTCAAATTCCAGGCTTTTGTGATAAGAAAAAAAAAGGTTTGCTAATCGCAACAAAGTGTGATAAATATGGAGTGTTTGCTTTTACTTTGACAAATCAAACGGTGCCATGTTTTGGGGCTGAAGCATGTCAAGTTGTGACTGTAAGGAGTAGAGGCGTTGACAATTTTCCATGGCGCACTTGAACACACAACGTTGTATGTACACCAGCGTACTGGGGTCACCCACTTGCGCTGGTTTTCACACGCTAAAAATACATTTCCTGGGTTGGAAGCGAGCGAGACTTTTATGGCACCAAGCCAAACCAAATACAATTTACGAAGTATGACGGCCTCCGCGCCGGGTGGCGCATGGCAATGTCCCCAGTTAGCCGCAATCAGTGCACGGCTAGAGGGAGGTGCTGGCGGCATCCTCACCCGCTAAGAGCCGTCAGCTGCCTTTTAGGTGCAGTACACAGTCGACAAAACAGAGAGGACCGTCTTCCCCCACCGAATCAATTCGAAGGTACATAGCTTTACCTTGACGGTAAATATACATTGTAATTTGGAACAACAAAACATATGGCCAAAACTTAGTGAGCATTACAGACCACGTCGGGTACATTCGGTACGAATGATTAATTTGTACCCAATTACTCTTTCATGTCGTGTCCACTTCTTCTTCCCAACTGTCTTTTTTAATGTAATTTATTACCACCCAAATAAGTTAAAAAAAAAAAAAAAAAAAAAAAAGAGTCCAAAAGTACTGTTGAGTACCGGTATAGAAAATTGGTAATTTTACCGGTTAAAATGTGAAAGGTATCAATCCCTACTAAGCACAAATAAGCCATGTCTGCCATCCAGTGGTAAATAGTGATATTACAACTTAAAACTACAGTCAAGGCATATTCGCGTTCTAGATTTCTAGCTCCTGTGAATGCGCATAATTTTATTTTTTCAATAGATTTTAATATTTTATTTGTCCCCCACCCCAAAATGGGATGTATTTTTTTTCTCCCCCATTTACCCCGATTTTACATGGAAAACGTATGTTGAATGTTTATCTGTATTTGCGAATGGAATTTTTGGTGGAAAAAAAATCATTTGAATGGAAATAGAAATTTTGGATGTGTAATTCTCTCGATCGCCATAAATTTTTAGAGGCAAACTAATGGCAAACCTCAGTAAGCAATCATTAAAATTAGTGATGCACCGAATATTCGGCCACTGAAAATGTTCGGCCAAATGTCGAAAATGCAAATTTTTGCCATTTTCGGCCGAAAATTTTCAGAAATAAAATTCAAGCCGAAAGAATATGGTTGAAAGAGGATGTTGTGGTGACGCAAGCAAAAACTAAACAAAAACAAAAAACACGCTGCAAGCAAGTTTCTGTTTGAATTAAACACCAAACACAGGAGTGAGTATCCGCCTTGCTGCTCGCTGGCGTTTGTGAGTACCGGCAGCTTCATTGTGCACACCGTAGAAGGAGAGGGTCACTTGGTAAACTATGTCGAAAAAGAGCGCGCTGCCGAGTACTGCACTACAGGTGAGCCACTCTTTCTCCTGCAGTGCCTTCCTTTTTTTCTTTGAGAGCCCCTCGAGCGCTTCCACTTTTTCACTTGCATTCTGGTGGCCGTGCTAAATACTTTAGCTAATGTTAGCACTATTGCTATCAACAGTTTTAAACAAGTAAACACCACTATCTCAGGACCGGGTGACTACAGATCTGTACAGAATGCCGTGTGGGACTTTGCAGTCCGTTCCTAAATCCGATTGGCTGGTGCGAAGAAATGTATTTATTTTTAAACATTTTTTTTTACGATTTTAGGTGCGCCGCACCATGTCCCGCTCCAAATAGCCTACAAATGCACCATCCGCACCGCCCGCCCGCATCCGTGCCCGCCGGTGTGAAGTACTGTACATTGACTATAAAGTGCAATTGCACCGCCAAAAAATGCTCAGTTGCGTTTGGTGTTTAATGTACCATTTGCCAAAATGTCTGTGATGTAGACGCATTTCAATTTATATTATGCTTTGTTAAAATGCCCTTGCTAAATAGGCCTAAATATTTTACAATAATATTATAATTTTAATTCATTACAATAAATGCAATGATAATAAAACATTGGCATAATTTTTTCCGGCCTTTTGGTTTTCGGTCAAGCAATTCTAATTTTCGTTTTTTTGTTTCGGCCCAAAAAAATCATTTCGGTGCATCCCTAATTAAAATGAATGAGCTGAACTTAGAATTAAAAAAAATATTAGAAATAATAATTAATTCAAACACACACACAATTCAGACTAGACTTTGGACTTTTTTTTTGTTTTTAAGCACACCCCTACCACACCCTAGGCATCTTCATCTCAATAGACATTAGTCACTGCAAAAGTGCATCCACAGAGATAAATGTGTGGAATCACGGAAGTGGCCAAACGTCGGTTCTGAGAGCCGCAAATAAGGTCATAAAAATTATAAGTTTTGAGGCAGAACTTTTTTGGGGGTTGACCCTAGTGAGGATAAGCGCTTCAGAGAATGGATGGATTAAAACAGTAGCTCGTCATCAATGTCATATGTAAAACGCGGCTTTTATTCACGGCCCTTCACTGTGTGTGTGTGTATGTGTGTGTGTGTGTTTTGATCAGAAATGAGTCGCCAGACTGCCACCGCGCTGCCCACAGGAACGTCCAAGTGCCCGGCCTCTCAGCGTGTGCCCACCCTGTCAGGGACCACCGCCTCCAACAGTGACCTGGCCAGCCTGTTTGAGTGCCCGGTGTGCTTCGACTATGTCCTGCCCCCCATTCTTCAGTGCCAGTCGGGACACCTGGTATGTATGTGAGCTCCAGCTTGGATGTTTCTTGTTAAACAGGTCTCAGTATATGTAAAATGCATATTTTGCTGCATTAGACTCTTTTTATTATTTCGGCCTGACTACCAGACTTGTTTTCAATGACCACAAAATAGCTTGGTAAGAACTTGAAATAAAGCCTAAGCTTTTTGATGCATAACATCCATTGTCCTCGTCTGCACTTTCAAAGTTTTGGTCTTGACAGCCCCTCAAATTGTTGCTGTCAAATGACTAATAAGACTACAATACAGACGCTCCCCTACTTACGAACATTCGAGTTACGAACAACGGTACATACGAACATTTCTGTGCGTGTGTCGGAAAATGTCCGGAAAGAGTTCGATTTTGTATTGTGCGCCTTTTTCCGAGTGTAGTGCTTCTTTCCGCCGCTAATACCGACGCTTGGCGCTGTGAGAGTTTACCCACGCTGTGAGAGCTCACCCAGCATCGACCTTCCTCTTCCTCTATTTTTTTTCTCATTACGTACTCATGGAAGAGATGGAGAAACTTCTCACCATTTGGCTCGAGGATCAGCAGCAGCGGCGTATTCTTCTGAGCCTTATGCTCATTCAGGAGAAAGCCAAATCTATCTTTGAGGATGTCAAGGCTAAGGCTGGGGAAAGCGCTGCCGAAGAAACGTTTTCTGCCAGCCACGGGTGGTTTTGTCGTTTCAAAAAGAGGGCTAATCTCCACCATGTGTCCGTGTCCGGAGAGGCAGCATCTGCGGACAAAGAGGCTGCCGAGCGATTCCCCCAAGTGTTGAAGGAGATCATTGACGAGGGTGGCTATTCGGCTAAGCAGATCTTCAATGTCGACGAAACGGGTCTCCTCGACCCTCAACTTCTTCCTAAGTGTTCTTCTATTAAGTGTCTCTCGCTCTCTCTCTAACATTGTACTGTACTGTATTCTCTCCATTTTATTAAAAGTTTTTTCAGTACAAACCAATGCAGTTTATTTGTATACAAGCCTTAAACATACTTATATAAACCTTCAATATACTTATATAGGCTTTAAACATAAATTAGAATACAAAATATAGCGCTGAAGCAAAATATAGCGCTGAAGCAACTTACGAACAAATTCACCTTACAAACGACCACTCGGAACGGAACTCGTTCGTAAGTTGGGGAGCGTCTGTATTCTGCTTTGTGTTGAAAAACTGTTGCATTATAAACGGTGTCTAGGGTGCATGTCCGTTTGTGATCAGGGCAGTAAAACAACACACCTGTCAGGCGGATATAAAATAATTTTCCCTATGACTGCCAAGTGAGATGAACTTGGACATGATCCAAGATGTAACACAAAGCAGAGGAAAGAAACGTGTGATGGTCGTGTTCATTATCGGGCTCACAAATACTTCCAGTTGGCAGTCAACTCTGTCTGGTCTTAAAGTTCAAAGGCTTCCTACGCTCCTTTCTCAGGTATGCTCCAATTGTCGTCCCAAACTCACCTGCTGCCCCACCTGTCGAGGGCCGCTGGGCTCCATCAGGAACCTGGCCATGGAAAAGGTGGCCAACTCTGTGCTCTTCCCGTGCAAATATGCCTCGTCGGGCTGCGAAGTCACGCTGCCGCACACGGACAAGACGGAGCATGAGGAGCTGTGCGAGTTCCGGCCGTACTCGTGCCCGTGCCCCGGCGCCTCCTGCAAGTGGCAGGGCTCCCTGGACGCCGTCATGCCTCACTTGATGCACCAGCACAAGTCCATCACCACACTACAGGTCAGATGCACACTCCAGCCACTGTGCAGTGTCCACACGGTGGCGCTGTTGTTAATGTTTTAATGCATTGCTGCCAGCGTCATCAAAGTAGTGGCAATTCCATTGTTAGGTTTTTCTTCATTCCAAAACACTTAAATTTAGATGCCAAATATGCAAAATTAAAATACATTTACTGCACTATGGCCTAGTAAAATTCATCTTCAGTTTCACTTTGTAAGACTCATGCACATCACACACATCAAATGATGTCGCGGGGTGGGGGTGGGGGGGCCTCTCGGACTTCTTAGCAGCCATGTACCCTTAAGTTAATGAGTTTAATTCCTAAGAACCAGTGTCTGCTCAGTGCAACAGTCGCAAAATATCGTGTAAAAGAGGTTTCAATTCTAATATATAAAAAAAACCCTCCAGATTGAAGGAATAGAGTTGATTGCATGTATCACATCTTCAACCTTCCGAACCCTCAGCTACCACACCAGTTCAAATTGGGTAAGTAAACTAGTAAAACACCTTTTATGCCAACAAGTTAAACTGGAACTAAAACAGAAGGTTAACATGAATGCAAATGGATGCATCTAATATTTAGCATAGCATTCACACATGCAAGCATACGGCATGTTTTCCTACACTGCCTATATTAGACACATTTTCCTTTGGATACATCTTTTGTTTGCAGCCCCCCCACCCAATAACTGGTTAGCTCCCTCATTTAAAGCAAAACTCTTGAATCGTTAGAAACCAAATTGAATCGAGGCGCCAGAATCGGAGCGATGATGTCCAACACTGTAAAAGAATGAGAGACAGCTTACTTGACTAATTCAATTTTGTCTCTGTGATGCAGCTGACTACATTTACATGTAGGCAATAACCCTTTTAAAACCAGAGTATTGGCAATATTCGTGTTTTGTAAGGCCATGTAAACATGCACAAAAACCGCATACACTCTTATTTGGGTTTTTAAAAAAACGAAGAGGAGCCCTGGGTTACTCCTTTCATAACCGGAATTCTTGCTCATATAAATGCATTCGGAAGATCTCGAACGATTGGTGCATTGTTTTTCTTAGCCTTCTTTTCTTCTTCTTCGCTGATTTGATTCGCAAGGAATCTTGATCTAGTTACGACTTGTATGCGCAGCTCGGTCCTACTTGCTAAAGGATACATTGATTTCTCCACTGCGTTTTCACATTATTTTGTGTCTGTACGGCGAAAACGTCACAATTTGTGCCTATATACACATACAGTAAATACAAGTATATAAGTTTGTGCTTCTGGCGTGTAACCCACCGGAAATACTCAAGCCGTTGTCAACAAACATGACACTTGCAGCAAAGAACCACACTTCTGGAGTGAGGAGGAAATCGACTACTTTATTTAGCGTGGCGAGTGACATAAAAATGTTAAAAGCGGAAATTACGTTATTTACGTAATTACGTAGTCCGTGCATTGTTGTCCAAACGGGTTATTTCAGTCGTGCACAAATGACACCACGCATGTCAATGTGTTACCGCGATTGTTTCAGAAACCGAAATTCTGACCTTAACCCGAATATTGACTGCATGTAAACGTATTTAATGTTAGAGCTTCTCTTTTTCCACCTTCATTATGATTGGATGCCGTAGAGAAGGGCCTGACCAAAAAAAACACTGTAGTATACTGTAGCAAAAATGGAAAGCTTGTTCGAGAGGCACATAAATGAAGTCGCTACATTAAACAGCAGCTGTTGATACGACCACGTGGATGTGATACACTCCTTTAGAGCCTACAGTGATGCTAAGCTAATGTGCATGCTTTTCATTAACTTTGATGGCACAGTCGCACCTGCTAACATGGCTGCCACATAGGCACGCAAGCTTGCTCTAGTCTGTATCTATGACAACTCTTTCACAATCTGCAAATATGTGGACTGGTCTGTGTCAGTAAATCGCTGATGTCGGGCCAAAACCTCATGACAAATTTCATGTTTTTTTCCAAAGTCTATACTATTGGTCCACATGTTATTGGTGTTTTTGTGTTTTTTTTGTTTTTTTTTTCAAATGATCAACCAATCTAAAGTGTTACTTTCGTTGATGATGCAATGTTCATGTTTGAACCATGTTTTTGGGGTCTCCTGAAAAGTGACTGTTTTGGATGTACAAGGTTTTGGCCCAACGCCAGCGGAATGGCGCTGTGGCAATTGTGAAACTAACAGACTTTGACAGCTACTGTACAGCTATTTTCTGTCTTCCATCTGGAGTCCATTGGTTGCGGGTCTTTTAAATCAAGGTTACACTATACTGCATGATTTGACACAGTGGCTGTTTTTACAAGAGGAAGCACTTATATTATAATCTGTAAAAGAAAAAGAAGAAAGAATAGGGATGTTTGATACCAATTTTTTTTGACTGATACCAGTACGAGTAAGTACTCTTGAGTAGTTACTGATACCAATACTATTTTTATTTTTGATGCATGAAGTAACCTTAAATAACCTTTATAGTATGTAGCATATAGCATTCTCCCTTCAAATTGCATGATAGTAATGGCAAATTTCTCTTCATATAATTCCTAGTTCCTTTTTATAAAACGGCCACGAAAAGG